>NW_015150950.1:20333-31512 GCF_000732505.1 Cyprinodon variegatus
AAGATAAAATGCCATCAGTCAGCCAGGTCAGAAGAAGTCGATCACAAAAGCCTAAACCAAATTTATCACAGACTTCAAGGGCCATTAAGACGAAGCCTCAGTCTCCAGCAGAAACGACAGTAAAAAGTCCTGGTTCACATCCTGAATTACCTACAAAGTCAACAGTGAAGGTTCCCCTACAAACTCCAAGCACTTCAACGTCTGAGCAACAGCTTGTAGCCACTGGCTCTGCTTTACGTTTAAATCCACCACTGACATCAGACTCAATTAATCTATTAAAGGAAATGCCATCCACAAATGAGCAGGAGAAGACAAGTTCTGAGCTAGTTAATCAGAAAGACATGGAAGCAGGATCGAATCAAAGTGCCACAGATGACCAGAACTTCACTCCAGTTACTGCTAAGAGAAACAGAAATCAAACTACTGATGACTCAGAGTCAGTCTCCAAGCTCATGGATAAAGATTCAGTTTCTCCCAGTGAAAGTAGTTGTAATGATGCAATGACATCAAATATCGTCCCAACAAATTTTGATCTTCACCCAGTCCAGGACCAGCGGGGTCAACCTGCTGTGGTTGTCAGACCGGAAGAAGAGTCGACCGTCTGCAAACATGACAGCAAAATTATTGGACAGCAGAAGAGGAATCGATTATCCAAACTCAAACCCAAGCCTAACATACCTCAGACCTCAAGATCTGCAAGGCTTAAAGCTGAAGCATCTGAAAACCAGTCAGGGCAGCATGCAGATCCTGAACACAAGGTGATAGGACTGGAACAAAACCAGACTATTTGTGAAATACTGAACAAAGATACTGATCCTGTATCAGATCCAATGTCACCGCCGACATCCGGCTCCATTGTGAGACCTCCAGAAATAAAAGAGATAGGGTCTGATGATCAGTCAGGGATGAATGCAGCAGCACCAGCTGCTAAGGAACAGGACTCTACTCTCAGTTCTGGGCTACATGAAGAACAAGAGTCAGCGTCTGTTAAGAACCTTAAAGCGGATCATAGATCTTTGATCACTAAAAGCAATCATGCACTGATTGATCGAACGGTTAAAGAACCACAATTTGGTCAAGAGTCAAACCTGAACTCTGAAGCTGCTTCAGAAACAAGCGACCATTCTGAAGCTTACATTACAGCCTCAGAAGTCATTCCAAAGGAAGATAAAGTGCCATCAGTCAGCCAGGTCAGAAGGAGTCGATCACAAAAGCCTAAACCAAATTTATCACAGACTTCAAGGGCCATTAAGACAAAGCCTCAGTCTCCAGCAGAAACAACAGTAAAAAGTCCTGGTTCACANGTCATTCCAAAGGAAGATAAAATGCCATCAGTCAGCCAGGTCAGAAGAAGTCGATCACAAAAGCCTAAACCAAATTTATCACAGACTTCAAGACCATCAAGGTCAAAGCACGAAGACAAAGCTCCGGTGCAACCTAAACTCAGGGAACAGTGGACTGCCATGGAGGAGGAGAAGTGTTTTAAGTTCACTGATGCAAACCTGACACCTCAGGATGGAGTGAGTGAAAGTATGAATGCTGCGCCAACAGTTGATTCACCTTCAACCAGTTTACAAAAGGGGAGCACTTTCAACATAGATGCTTTGGTCCAAGACCGCACTAAACCTACGAATGTGGGTAACTGGCCTGCCGGTGATCAGCAGGAGGAAAAATCAAATGCTGAAAAGTCAATAGAAAAACCACAAAGTCCAAACCCTGAAGAAGAAAGAGAAACCGAGAAAAAGACACTGACCAACGTTGGACAAGTTTCAACTTCAGTTGTCACAGAAAAAAGCACACCAACAAGAAGACAAAGGTTCTCCAAACCCAAGCCTAATCTGAAGTCGAGCTGTGGAGTTGGAAAGCTGCAATCAGACAAGCACAGTAGACCTTCTGAAGAGAAGCCCTCTGCCGTTTCACTGGAACAACAGACAGATTCTTGTAAAATGACAATGTCAGATAATGATCCAGGTGAGCCTGAATCCCTTTCATCTGGGGTTGGCGGCTTGGATATGCCGTCACTGGTCTACAGCTCAAATACCCAAACAGATGCTCCTCAGACTGCAATAACGAACATCCCTTCAACTTCTAATACCAGTGTCTCACCTCCTAAGAGAGGCTCCTCTGTCCAAGGGTAAGACATACATGTGCTGGTAAATTCATTTCCTTTGTGTTTTTTCTACTATTAGGGAATAAACCCTCTCCCTTTATTTTTGCTTGGTTCACCTTTTAAAGTAGTGATGTAACACCATCAGAGTTAACAGGCTCTTCTAAGGCATCAGGAAAAGCTGCCAGAGGGAGGCTGATTAAACCTAAACCCAACCTGAGATGCAGCAGTCGTCCCCAGCAAACCCAGGCAGTTGGAAAGACACAATCAACAGGTTCAGGTTCGATAGCCCTTCCTGTTCACTAGGCTGTCCTACATAGGTGGTTGTGGTTTTAATGGTTCAGCTAATGTGATCTAAACTTGTTTTTCTTTTCTGTAGACTCTGATAGTTCCTCACACCCCCTTAGAACCTCTGGTGATCAAAAACCTGCGTCTGAACTCTGTGCACGCAGCCAGGAGCAGGAAGAAAGACTAATTAGGAAGCAAAATAAAAAAGACACCAATTCAAATAATGCTTCTCAATGTGAGCATAAAGAAGGATCCACTAGCGAGGTAGGACAAATACACGCCTTTACTAATATTTCTCTTAAATGATTCATCCTGTACTAATATATATAATTTTCAACAGTTTTGCAAATTCCCTCTACATTTTTCCTGTAATAACTATATAAACGGTTCCTCTATAACTCAGTAATGTTGTGGCCAGTAAGTTTGCTTTTTGTGAACTCACTTTTTTAAGACACATTGTGGTTTAATGATATTTTTTCAGATAAAAAAAAAAAAAACATTAATGCCTTAATAATATTTAGAAAAAGAAGACTCTCTTATTCCCCTGTGGAACAGTCTTCAGATGATCTAGTTTCTATAATGGGATTTATAGACTGTATAAACCTGAACAGAAAGAGAGAGAAGGCGCCCTCTAATGTTTGGTAGCTGTAATTACGTTGGTTGTACTTAAACATGGAAGCATTAGAAAGGCATCTCGAAGTGTTATTTAGGTATTTTAAAGCATTTTCCCTGAATATCCTAGATTATTACTTCTTTTTTAAATGTGACTATGATTAATCAAAGTAGTAAAGATGATATCCAATTTGTTGCCAAAGCAAAAACATAAATGCCTGTTTAACATTCATATTTTACCAGAAAGAGGAATTTAGATGATCTTATTTAAAGGCAGTAAGGGAGTTCACATACCTTAATACTCATGACATATAATAAAAGATTTAATTCTTATGTGTTAGACACACAGAAAGCAGTACATGATAGTGAAGCTCAAGGGGTTATTAGTGTTTTAAAATATCATATTTATCCAACCAACTGCCTTTGGAAGTGATGTTCAATAAAACTATAGTTGAACTTCCAAGAAAAACGTTTGTGTTTGTAACTGTAGCATTTTAAATGTGGATGAAGTATAAAGGGTGTGAATGCCTTTACAAGACTCTGGAACCTCCTTTTAATAAATAGGGCGATGAAGCAATTTGTCTAGTTTGAAAAGTCAGCACTTTGATCATGGATGGAATGTGCTACACAAAAATATGCTGTTGCATTCCCTCAAATTTCTCACTTTGATTCCTTTAATCTTAGCATCAAACATCAAGCACCGAGGGGATTCAGAGAGATTCGCTCCTGTCAGCACGTAAGTCAGTCCGAGATGATCCTTCCCTCAAAAAATCTTGTTTGAAGTTTGTATTCTGTAGCTGATTTCTCTTTCCTGATCGTTTTTGTCTGAATGATGCCGCTTCTTCTCTCAGTGCTCCCAGAACAAGTGCCTTCAGATCCAGATGAACCATTTTTTATCCTTTCTCTGACTGAGATCCCAGTCTCATCAGCAGGGGGAGTGGGAATGAGTGAAGCTGAGAATCTCACTTACCTTCCTGCAACAGATACATCGGGACAGCAGTCAAGGTTAGTGATAAAACTGCCTCTCCACCTAGAAAGGTTTGGAATGTTGAGTTTTCTGTCTGAATCCTCCAACTTTCCTCTCATTGCAGCACTTCTGGGGTTCCCTCTCATTGCAGCACTTCTGGGGTTCCCTCCCTTTGCAGCACCACTGGGGCGAGTTTGGAATCCGGAGTGCACCCTGAAATTCCTGTGGAGCCGATAGCCATCAACACCATTGCAGAGCCAAGTAAAACGATCGATGATGTAGCTGACAAGAAAAGTCGACGGACAAGGTGAGAAAGAACATCTGTGTAATTTATCATGTTGTCTTATAAGGTAACTTTGACTCGTATTTAAATTGTCTTCTTTTACTTAAACACAGAAAAGCCAAAGCTTCTACCTCCAGCATTTCTGAACCAAGCGTTACTGAAAGCAGGAATCCCCCGACCAGGAAAGCAGCAAAAACTAGAAGTAGAGGGAAATCCACATCAGGAGCGTCACATATGTCCTCATCAGAGCCTAACTTGTCTGGATCAAATTATAGTATTCCCAGAAAAACAAAATCACCAACAACTGTGGGGGTTCACATCGACCTGACTTCTTCATCTACGGTAAAGAGGATACAGATTTGTTTCAGCTCCACCGTCCGTTTGATGAAAACTAACCTTTTACTCTATCCTGCAGGCTCCGACTTCACCTGAACGGGATAGCGGCTTCGTTGAAGAGGAGCCTACCAGCGTGTCGCAGTTCTTCCTAAGTGACATTTTTACAGAAGTGGAAGAGGAATAAAAGCACTTTTGTATCATGCCTGCAGTAGTTTCTTCAGGAATCTATTTACTTTTTCTATTTTTTTTTTATCTGATATATCCTTTAAACTAGAATTTTGGTTTTTAAACTGTTGCACAGATTTAAAGTTTGGTTTCTTCAAAGGGAAAATGTAAACAATGTAAATATGTCTGGAAAAATGACTGAATTCCTCTCAGCTGACTGACACTTTAACACTGGGTCTCAGATTTCATTAATCAGCTGTGAAAACAAATGTGAAGTAGGACTGATTTACCTTTTGTTTTTCCTCATGTTTATACTTTAGATTTTATACTACATCAGTGTCTGTCAGAAACTTATCTCCACAGTGAGAGGCCATTGTAATATATATTTATTTGGTAATTCTGTTTATTGTAATAGAATGTAATTCTATAAAAATGAATGAAATTCTAAGACATTTTGATAGGTTCTGTAGATGTGTTTGTATTGAGGACCTTGTACAGAATATTATATTTGATACTTCAAGCTACTTACATGTCTGCATCTTGGACTTCCTTGTGTACATAACGTCATTTGGAGTTATAGGTATGATTTAAGAAAGTAAACTTAAAAAAGGCACACATTAAAAAAGTGTTTCTGTAGATTACCGGTAAGTCATTTTTTTGTTCCTGTTGAGTGTTCTGAAATGTGGCAAAATATTTAAGACCAACAACATTGCTGCGTAGTTAGGCTTTGTTCTTATTTGATGTTCATAAGCTAGACTTTTGTGACTTCTATTTAATTTCAACAGATTTTTCTGGGATGTTAAAAGTTTTCGCAAAAAGAGATGTAATCTAAACATCCGCTAACTGCTGCATTGTTTGTCTGAACTCTTAAGGTTTTATTGATCTAGCGCAGCTCTTCTGGTGTTAACTATCGGGTTCCTAAAACGTAATGTGCGATTTTTATTTTCAGGTTGGTTAAAATATTAAAAAGGACTTTTTGCTTTCTTTTTCTTTCTTTTTAATGGGAAAATAAATATAATTTGTAATATATCAAATCTAGCTTGCAGTGATAAAGCTCTAATGCAATATTTGATATTAAATGACGACTTCCTGATGTTAGCAACTGTCACTGGTTTGTTTGGATTCATTGAGTTTGTTTTTAATTTTAATGTTTTATTTCACCATATTAAAAAAAAAAAAAAAAAGAATCTGAAAAAAAAAAGGTGATTTAGGTTTCAATTTTAGTGTTATTAACCTAGAATACATACTAGCTTGTGGTGTATCTCCCCAGCTAAGAATGGAAACATTATTTTGAGATTAATTAGTATTTAATTAAAAATAATTCAAACCAAATTTGGCAAATCGCAATGACATAAATGTCAACATCTATGATATATATATAAAAAAAAAAAAAAGTCAAACAATCCTTTTGAACCATTGCTGGATTGGAAATCTACTTTGGTATCTATATTTTGATTTATACTGAAACAATAAAATATCAAACAGCTAGATAAATTTTTGTTTTTTAAACCCAAATGACCAGAAAATCTCTAAAATATAGGTGTATTTTTGAATTAAATTAAATATTTAATGAAAGACCACATAAGGTGTTATCCCTTGTGACCTCAAAAGATTTTTAAACATCTATAGCAAAAAAAGTACATTCCCCAAAAACTAATTAGCACTTAAATATTATTTTTTGTAAATTGCTAACAAACTGGGTTTAAAAGTTAAAGTTTGCAAAAAAAGGGGCTCTTACCAACATAATGAATGAAAGCTGATTTTTTTCAGAGTATAACACCTTATATCATCTCAATGTCAGACTAAATTCAACTTAAATTAGTCTTATTCTTCAATAACATGAAACGATGTGATTGAATTTAGATCTTATGAAGTCCAATGTCATCTTGATTCTTAAACTGGAAAAATTTAGCTTATTGGTTTAAAACAGAATCCATCAAAGCTCAGTCTATTGCATTTAATTATACAGAACACCCTCCTCCGGACAAAGTATGTCGGTCAAAAAAAGAGGAAAAACCTGTTCAAAAACACCCAGAATCAGCATGCAAGGCCGCCTACCTAGACCCTCTGAGGTAAGGAACAAAAAAAAAAAACAAAGGAGCATTTTTCTATGTGTTCCATTCATTGCAAAACAAAGAGATTCCCTGTTGTTTTAAGGGAACAATGCCTCAGTGAATTCACCAGAGCCTTGTGTTAACATGCATCCTTTCATCTGGTTAGAGATAGTTGGGCAGAAAAGTTTGATAAAACTCAAGATGCTTCTAGAACATTTTTAATCTACTGTTGTTTTTTTTCGTCTTTTTTTTTCATAGCTGTAGATGCAAATAACTGCTAGCCTAAGTTCAAGCTACCCCTACTGGTCTGAATAGACATAAGTATCGATTTACCTTCAACAAAATTGCTTGCATTCTACAAGTAGCTATTAATCAATTACAAGTACAAAGGAAACTGTCATTTGTCATGTCTTCCTCAGTGCAAGCGAGGAAAGTCACTGTCAGTTCAGTCCTAACAGTCCTGTCAGTCCTGGGATTAACCTTTCAACGAGTTAATGTTTTAAGAATAACACCTCAGTCTTGTTTAGTTTAGAATGATAACTTCAGGCAGTTAAGGAATTCTGCTCATCTGGTATTTCGAAATTTCATCCCTGGTGAATGAGCTTCCAAGTCTGGGTTAATAAAAACAAACCGGTTATTTCTAGTTCTCTCCATTAATTCCCAATCAGATTCAAATCAGGATTCTGGTTGGGCAGCTCTAACATATTAATATTAATCCCTGTTGGTGTGTCTAAAAAAATGACTGGTAAACCATCTTAAACACTGATGGATACAAGTTTATAGTTATAGGTGAGTATTTTTGTTTTTATTCCAATCAAGCCTACATTCATTCTTTTACTGAAGGAGAAGGCTCCAAGATATTGCTGACTTGGATTGAAGCGTGGGAAGAAATTCAGCTTTTAAGAGGCTTTTTAAGTCCTTCTCTTGCACATACCATCTTATGTTTATTGGGCTGCAGTTGGCATCACTGAGAGCCTTAATTCAGATGATCTGGCCCAGTGAGATTAACATATATATCCAAGCTCATCAGGATCTGTTGATTAAAAACTAAATTTATCGCTTCCAACCTCAGCAGTGTTGGAGTTTTAGGAAAAACTCTGCTTGTCCTCCTAAATAAAATCTGGCAACCCTTTCGATAGAAATTATTTTTTTGCATTTGTGATAACATGAAACTGTAAAGAAATTGAAGCAAATTGTTCGCAAACTTTTTTGATTGTGTTTTTATTGTATTTAATTGTTTTCTTTATCATTTTAAAAATATCAATGTTTGGAAGTCTTTCACCCTGGTTATGATCCATCAGCTGAAAATGCTTGCCATTTCTTTCTCGGTTTAGGATTTTCTCAGGGGCTTAGGTCACCTCACTTTTTTGTTTTTTTTTCCAAAAGTGACCAGGCAGTAAAAAGCCCTGCTTGTACAGAGTAGGAGCTTTGTTACACAATACAACAATGCATTCCAGTTATGGAAGGTACCACAGATTTCTGTTAGCTTTACTAGTCACCCTTTAGATGAATCAAAGAATAAAGAAAAAAAAAAAAAAAAAAATCTGTATTTTTATGTACTAAGTTAATTAGGTTTTATTAAAATAACTATATTCATCCAACAACTTCTATTTCCCATAAGCAAATGGAAATGTTATTTCCCCTAACTTGGTTTCCTGGCTGGCTTCTATGTTGTTTTGTTAATTCATAGAATTTATCTGCATGCAGATTTTTTAAAGGCATTTATATTGATTAGCACATACTGTACCTGGACCTGCATTAATACTGCCACAGAGCTGCTTGAATGAGAGCTTGTAATGTTTGAGACTCTAATCCTTCGTTCTACAGCCTCTTGCATGGAGGCTTAAGATTGTTTTGATCTCTGTTGAGTAACTAACTGCTCTGTCTGCAGATCCAGCCTGAATGCTGGTTCAATCAGCTACAGGATTATCCTGCTCCCAGAGTGTGCAGCCCGAACAGACCTCAGAGGCACAGCTGAGAGCAGCCATGGCCAACAGGACGCAGGTAAGCAGAAGATGGAAAAAGTACCCTGATGAGTATGTTTGTTTTGTTAGACAGATAAGTCATTAACTGTTGTTTGAATTTAGCTTAATTTGTATAAAGAAAGTAAGCTTAATTGGTTTTCAAATTAGTTACAAAACAGTTATGTTTATCTACATCAAAAAAAAAAAAAAAAAACATGCTGTTTGGTGACCTACGGATTCAGATACATGTACCATTAACAATAGATTAAGAATGTATCTAAACATTACAGCATGGCTGAATTATCCAATATTGATCTGATCTCCAAATATCAACTACAGAACTTATTTATGCATGGTAGACTTCCAGCACACATATTTGGGAATCTGCTGTATTTGGGAACTATGGCAACAACAGCATCATATTGAGATCCAAGGAAACAGCTGCAATCATTATGTAAATATGAAGGTTCAGGATGCTAGACAAAACTGACAAGAGGCATTTTTTTTTTTATATTTGAACATTTTGTGTGAGAAACAATCCACTAGTGGAGCCCTTCACTCTTCAAGGCCAACAGCTTCTATTAAACATCACAGCAGCCCAACAAAGGAATGGACGTAATGAATATTACAACCATGAATAAAACAGAATGCCTGTTATTTTTTGTAGAAAAAAAAAATTGCATTAGGAAATTCTAACTACATATGAAACTTAGAATCACAGGAGCCAAGAGAACATGACATGGATGTGATTTCTTGCTCTATGAGATCTTGCATTACTTTTATTTCCCTGCAGCCTCTTGGATTTGTGTCTGGATTGTTGTCCAGAGATTCCAGTCATGTACGGATGTGAGTCCAGGGTTCTTATGTAACATGGAGGTTCAAAGCTTCTATTCAGTAATTCCTGTTGGCTGTTTCATGCTTACAAAGCTACCAACAGTTAAGTGTCAAATTACGGACATGATTCCTCTTTCTTCAGAAACCATTCATTTCCTTTAAACCGTTCCACATTTTGACACATGAGAGACAACAGCTTTATTGTACATCATTGCGTTTTATATGAGTGAAACTTTAATTACTACAAATTTTGTGAAAATCTGAAATCTGAACTTGTTAGTGCAATTATGGAAACCATTCAGGTTGCTCAGTCTGGACTAAGCTCAGTCTGTATTCATTGTACCTCCAGCATGTCTCTATCTATTTTCTCATCAACTCTGACTTGTTTATATCAGCTAAAAGGAAAGACTCCCGTAGCATGACACTGCCAACACCATGCTTTGCAGTGGGGCATGTGTGTTCACGGTTAAATGTTGTGTCACAGTGTCTCAGGATGAATTTTGAAAATGAGTCTCATTCAGCCACCCTCTCCCATGTGTTTAATGTGATCCCTGCATGGCAACATTTCTGCAATCTTTTATTTCGCCTGTCCATAAAGACTACATTTGTGGACAAAACAACTAATATTTGTCATTTCCACAAATTGTTCATCCCGTATTTAAGTGACTGGTAATTAGAGATGAAGTTATTAATTAATGAATTAATCTAAAGCTGATTGCGCTTATCCATCGACTAACAATTAATTGATTAGTGAACTTTTTTAAAAACCTGAATTTTTGTCTTTCAATAACAGGCGAAAAATATTTTTTCACAATATTCTGAATCAAAACATGGAACATCCTTATAATGTGTTGTGTGACCTGTATTAAATACAGACTGAATAAAGGAAATGCTTTCTTTAAAATAATTTTACTTAAAATATATTGTTAAGGAAAGCTCTGTGTTTACACCTTGAAGCTTTCTCACTCCGGTTCTTTTCCTGAGAAGAGAAAAGCACTTTAAATAACACTTCATAATGTATGTGTAATAAATAACAATGAGATATGTCAACAGATTTTGACATAAATTGTAATCTTACTCAGATCAGAGAAGTTGCTTGGGGTTATAGAAGGCAGCGCTTATCGAGTTGCCCTGAATGACAGTTAGAGAAGCATCTCCAGTCTACCACATCATCACATCATTACATCATACACGTTTGCAGGTGAGGACACGTCCATGGCTCCAGTCAAAATATAACACTTTGTTCTTAGATCAAGAACACCGCTCTCATACAATTCCCCAAATCTTTCCCTCATACATAATGAAGATGACTTTTTATTAACTGACTTAATAAATTTATGAAATGTCCTAATTAGATAAACTACCTGGCAAAACATCAGTTCTGACACATAACAGGAAGGTATTATTAGGGTTTAACAGACTTGTACAACATTCAATAAAAAATATTCCTAACAATATAACAAAATAGGAGCCTGGTTATTGATGTACAGGGTATGAAACTATTATTAAAAAGAAGGATATGTCACCTATAGACATGCAATCAGAGCCTCTTCATTTAAATGAAGTGGA
>NW_015150950.1:32694-36851 GCF_000732505.1 Cyprinodon variegatus
TCTTGACCATGTCTACATGCCTAAATGCACTGAGTTGCCGCCATGTGATTGGCTTCTTAGAAATTACGGTAAGTGTTAAGGAGCAGTTGGACAGGTGTACCTAATAAAGTGGCTGGTGAGTGTAGCTCTCTGTTTTTATTTGGGATTCAGATTTTTGGTAGATGTATTCACAGATAATTTATGCTGTCAAGGCATATTTTAAAAGGGGAGTTCTGATTGCTCAGAGGAATCTTAAAACTTGGTTCATTAAGGTGGATAAACTCACAAAAGCCTCCACATCTACCATGCTTATTGCTGGTATGTCTTTTTCTATCATGTCACCAACATTTTCCATAAGGCCCTCTATTTCGGTATCACCACATCCTCAGCATTCAAACACAGCAAAGAAATTGCGCTGCTCCTACATGCAGCACTGCTGAATAGAAACTATTTACATGATAACTCAAGGTGTTTATGGAGTGTTTATATTTACAGACAGAACCATGTAAAATTCCTTCTGCATCCTTGTCACCAATGCACAGTGTAGATTACCTCAGATCGGACTCTGGATCGATTATTGTTTCTGCATTATTTCTGTTTTAAATACTAGGTTCCGCTTAAGAATAAACAGCAGTACAAATTTGTTTTAAGCAAAGATTATAGAGTAATCGGAGAAAAAAATTTTTTATCTAATAAACAAATAATCAACAATTAAGACATTAGACATAGACTAAGACTTCGGCAGATTTTATTTAGTAATTTTTGTACACACAAGTGTACACAAAAAGAAATGTCTTTTTTATTTATTTGTAAGTCAATTATTTTTTTTTAACATCAATACTGATAGTTTGATGGGTTTCTAGATGCTGTGTCATTGTCTTTCCATTTTCAGATGATGAATCTCTGTTGTTTTACAACTTAATCCAGTTTAAAACTTCCACTTTCACTGGATGTTATGAATGGGGGGCTTTATTTCACCTCCCAAAGGATTTAGAATAAAGATTAAGCCACACTTTGCTTGTGTGGGATTGTTATTCTTTTTTTCCAGCCAATGTATTGCAGGTGTCATTATGGAGTTTCTTAGCTGTGGGTAACATATATTTACTTTGTCTCTAACAGGATGAGAGAGTGCTGCAGCAGATTGAGAGAGAGGTGCGAATGCAGGAGGGGACCTGTAAACTGCTGGCTGCTTGTTCCCGGAAAGATCAGGCCCTGGAGGCCTCAAAGAGTCTGTTAACCTGCAACGCCCGCATTCTGGCTCTGCTCAGCCAGCTACAGAGGATAAGGAAAGCACAGATCTTAGAGGGAGTGGGATACAGGTCAGATGAAAAACTGAGATTGAATATGTGCATGATTTTATGGGCAGGTAATCGCTCAGGGAGATGCATGGAAATGAGGAGCTTAAATAGCGTGTTTTATGGTTGTTTTTAAACCAAAGACAAGGTCTGATTTTTGCAGAAAATGCATGGCCTATGCCAAACACAAGATGTCAAACAAGGTTATTTTGAGATGCGTGAGCTGTGTTTATATTAAACAATGAATGTATCCAGAATTTCCATTTATGAGCGATACCTTCAGGTGTGCAAGGCATGAATATAAAATGGATATTTGTGTTCTGCATGGAAATACATATATTTTATTTATAGCAGAAAAGGATTTCACTTTGAAACACATTTTCAATCTCTGCTTGTCTTTTTTACTCTTTGTACCATGTGTACGCCTCTTTTCTGTATTTTTTTCTAATGACTGATAAGTGATCCATTTGTCATCAGTATATCTGAAGATGCTGAATCGTGTACTGGGAAACTCTCACTCTCTGGTGAGTGTGACAAAATATCTGTACAAATAGACCTAGCAGAGAAAAACTTTTATAAAAGGTGCTCTTTTAATATGCGTACTGTAGATCTGCGAATCCCCCTCATGTGGAAAGACTCAGAGTACTTCAAAAACAAAGGAGGTAAGTGAAAGTTTGATCCACCTACATGTGTGGGGATATTAATTGGTACGGCTGGTGGAGGCCAAGAAAATACCCTATTACTGCAGCAAAAAGCAACTTTATGATGCAACCACTAGGGGTTGTCTTCCATTTATTATTCTCCTATAATAGTGACTGTAGCATACAGATGAAGGGATCTTTTATTCTTCCTTCTTGATTTTTTACCTCCATGTTTTCCATTTTCAGAGCTGCATCGCTGTGCTGTGTTCTGCCTGCTTCAGTGCGGCACAGAGATCTATGACACCGATCTGGTGATGGTAGACAGGACAATGACTGACATCTGTTTTGAAGACACAATTATATTGTGAGTCATTTCACTGCAGAAACTGAGTCTTTTACACATAAAAACAAGAAAAAAGGAATGAAAAGAGCTTTTAAAGTCATTCTTATCTGCAGCAACGAGGTGGGTCCTGGTTTCCAGCTTCGAGCTGAGCTGTACAGCAGCTGTGTGGTTGAGGATTTCCCTCGGGCGGCCCCAGCTCCCAGAAGAATGAGCTTCCTGGGAGGCTCCTTGGGATGCTCTTCTGGGAAGAAGATTCGAGCTGCATTTGAGTCTGCAGCTGCGTGCGGTAACGTCTCCTCTGGTGGAGGGAACATAAGGTCTGGACATGTCCCACCTTCTTCACTTCAGTCACTGTGAGCGTTTCCTTCTCCTTGAATCCTGGATTTGTTTCTTTAATCAAACTATTTTAAAAGCACAGATCAATTCAACATTTTTTTATGTACAGGGGGCCAAAGTATAACCTCTTGGCTCACACAACACTCACCATTGAACATGTCAGAGAGGGTTTCAAGACACACGATTTGATCCTTTCAGCAACGGGTGATTTTCCTTATTTCTTCTTTAGTTTTTCTTCCTCATATTTGAAGTTTTCAACCATGTGTGGCTTTGTTTTACTTTTGCTCTCCTCTTTTTTCAGAGGACAGTCCTTTCTGGTTGCCTCTATATGGAAACATGTGCTGTCGCCTAGTTGTTCAGCCTCTGTGTATGATTCAGACAGTGATAAGCGGCCAACTTGAAGTCAAGGTGACCTTACCTTTCGATATTTTACTGCCTGAGATTTTCAATATCACATCTCTGTTAGAATTTGATTAATTTACACATCACCAACTCTACTGTGTTTGTATAACTCTCACTCAGCTTGAGAAGGACAAAGACAGTTGGGAAAACTTCTACTGTGTTCTCAGTGGCCAAACTCTTCTCTGTTATCAAAGTCGAGAAGACCTGGAGTCAGAGGATGAACCCGTGCTTGTGATTCCGATCACAAAGGTGGGTTCTAAATTTGCAAATTTAGATAAGATGCTGTTGATTATAATTGCAAGCCAAAGCCACTAGGGTGCACTGGTGAGTGAGAAAACTCTGAACAAAACTAGATGGTTAACTTTTTTTTCATTTAAATCCTCTCCTGTTCATTGAGATATCACTAATCTCCTATTCAGTTGTAAATCATTATAAATACCTGATAGTAAAATAAAAAAAGCAACAAATGAGTTTACTTATTGATCAGATTATAAAATAATTTAACTTTAGATACAAACAAACAACTCAAAAGTGAGTTTTTATGTTAAAAAACAAACTTTTGCAGATCTACAATCGTTTTTTTTCTTTATAATACATTTTGTTCTTTATGAATGCACTGGTCTTATTAGTTTTCCAATAAAATAACTAAAACTAAAGCATATTTTGAATATGTAGCCTTTAATTTTATCCCCTGCATGAATTTTTAATCATTAACCCATGACTTTTTTCTGTGGTGTATAAGTAGAACTTGTTTAAAATTGTACTGCTTTCCTGGTTCCTCTTCAAAATGGAAAAAGAAAAAGAAAACAGACAACACCTCCCTAAGGTAAAAGCGTGGCAGAAGACAGAAGTGTTTATCTTTCCGAGCCAGAAAATAGCTTCTTGTCAAAACAGAACATAGTCATAGCTGTTGACAGAACAAGACTTGATGATGATACAGGTTTATTTTTCAAAGCAAAAGGAAGAGTAGGGAAGGTATAAAAAAATCCCCAAAGATTCCATAAAAGCCTTGCCTTAACACAACGTCACTGCAGGTAGCAATACGTTTTTACCACGCCACTGTCTGAAATATGCAACCTTTCACTTCGGGGCAAGGTTAAATACACACCTAGCATTCCACAAATAAGGTCTTTAGTCAAAACGCTTATATCCCCATATAAA
>NW_015150950.1:36991-75263 GCF_000732505.1 Cyprinodon variegatus
TTTTCAATCAAATGTTCTTAAAAATATGTTAATTTTAATATTACTTTTTAAAGGAACATCCTGACTTTTAGTTAAATTCATTATTTAAAGTTTTATCTGCATTTATCTTTAACAATACTTCTTGTATTTAGATATGATCTATACATTGCACTGACAATTGTTAAATGTTTGTTGATAATTATCAACGTAACTGGTCCTACCTTATGCAAAAAAACTTTTCATTTGAGATTTTGTATTAATGTTGAAAAATTATTTCTGTCAAAGAGGTCAAAGAGGTCAAAGAGGTCAAAAAATAAATTTCAGCAGACATTGGTAAAAAGGTCTATAAGATGCCTGATTTTATTTTTGAAAAATATGAATTATTGGATAATTCAAATCAGTACTTTTAAAGCATATCATCACTGTTACACTTTAGGATTATGGATATTTAGAAAAATAATAATCTTATAAACTTTTATTGCAGTTCCCTTATTGGTAAAGGGGAAATTAATTTAGGTATTCCGTAAATGGTTCAATTTTGATCAAAATGCTAAAATGACTAATAAAGTGCTTGAAACAAATTAATTTGTTCAACATTTTTTCAAACTTGCAATGGTATCTCTAAAGCTATCTACTGGTGGGAATAGCTGATATAGATATATTTCCTATTTCTTCACTCCGATTGCTTTCTGGATACTCCAGAAAGATTGTAGAATGTCATGAGTCCTCTTTTAATCTCAGTGCTAGGTCTTGTGTGTACAGAACCATTTTCTTTGCTTATTGATCAATATTGTGTATCTCGGATTATTATCCTGCTAAAAGACCTGAGGCCCCAACCTCGGTTTAATGATAGAGTCAACAAAAGTTTTAGATCTCCTGGTCCGTAATGTGACACTCTCTATGGTGACTTTTGTAAGAGAAAGAGGCCCAGAGCCCTCCACCGTAAATACAAGTGTGTATGAAGCTCATCCTGTTTTTCACACCAAATTCACCCGGAATACAAACTGTCAATACAAACTCACATAGCGACAGTTTGACACTGATATGGAAGCTCATTTGAACACATTTTTTCTGCAGAGACGTATCTCTATAAAAAATAACCGTGTCTCCAAGAACTTTTATTGCTAACTTTTAAGACATTAAATACATCATCTTTACAATTTCATATAAATGATTTTCTGCAGGAAATGAACAGAATCTCTTTGTGATTTTGTGAATTTGTTACTTAGAAATAACTTGAAATAGGACATCATGCAACCAGAGTTTGATCGCTGATAATGTGTGCAGAACATAGTCTGTGCGGTTTTGGATAACTTAGACAACTGTGACGTCAAAAGGACCAGTTTAAACCAGAAAAACGCAGACAACCGTATCTAGCTAAAACATGGACTGATACTGACAGTTTGTCAGATCTTCTTCCTTGTGACAAATTTTTCCACTTTAAAAGAACATTATTTGCAAATGCCAACTATTTTCCTCTTGCGCATAAATATAAAAAGGATTATGAGGAAGTGAGAGTGAAGAGGAAACGTCTTTTAATACGCTCCATTAACTTGTTGCATGAGGTAAAACCCTGCAAAGTTCAAGTTTAACACAACAGATTGCCAATTTCACACTGGCTGACATTTTTAAGTGTTTTTTTTTATTTTTTATCAATTATGAGGATTTCTTAAAAGAAACTGTAATATTTAATATCAAAATATTACAACACCCTATAATACTTCATTTCTATTGCATTCTGTGGCTTAATGAAATTAATGTTTAATATCCAATTTGAAATCCTTTTTCCAGATTTAGCCTTAGTGTAAAAACTGCCTTATCAGGAAGCATAGGTTGGTTCCTACATATTCTTTTACACACGTCAAACACTAATGAGAAAATTTGCTTTGACATTTATGATGGTTTTAAGCTGTTATGTTAAAAAGAGGCTACACATTCAGTGTTGGCAATTGTTTGTTTTCCTCATCACTCAAACACTGGCAGAACCTGCTTGCTAAGGTTTTCTAAGAAGTAGGGTATGTTTAACCTTTTTTCTTAACCATGGAAACTAGCTTCAACTAGACATGAAGAAAGATTTTTATTGTAAAACAAATATTTTCCTTGAGCCCGTAACATTAAATAGTGTACATTTAAATAGGAGGTCTCCCTGAAATTCAAATTTTCCAGAAATATTGATAGTTTAAAATTGAGTAAACGAAACGAAAGGTTATAACTCAGGGTTTTTGCACAGCTCATTGTATTCACAAAACGTTTTATTCCCACCAAACGAGTTCTTCGAAGAGGATATGACCCCTCTCAAATTACTAACCTGAATAATCCTTTAGGGGTGTCACTTGATATCATTACTGTAAAAGACTCAGTCGTGATGTGACGTGTTTGTTATTTGCTGGAAAAACAATTAAAACCACAAATCGCATGAGTGGAGGATTAATCAAGGAGGCAGCCAAGATGCCACAGCTCAGGGGAAAGAATCTGCCGTTAAACCCACACATCACAAATCTGGTCTTCCTGGAAAAAAGTCATCAAAAGGTTCGATTTGCGGTTTCCCACAAACTTTATAGTGCAAAGCTCTGCCCTGTTCCGATAAGGGTCGATTAAAACACAACTGAACAGCATCATGCTGTGGGGAGGTGTTTCCAATGCAAAGATAGTGAATAGAAAAGAATGGAATAAAATACAATATGATAGAATAGAACTTTATTGATCTCACAATGGAGAAATTCACTTGTGACATCGGCTCTTATAAGCAAACAGGAGGTGCACAAAGTAGGAAAAGGTGCATGAAGTTTATATTGTGCATCCAGATATAGGCAGTGGATGTTAAAAAATAAAGGAGAGATTTAAGGTGACTTATATATACAGAATCTTATGTACAATAAACTTGTGGCCAATGAAGTCTGATTTCTAGTTTGTTAAATAGATAAATAGTAAAGGTTATTGCAGGGTTATTACACCAGGTTACAGTGCAGTGTCATTGGCAGCAGAGATGAATGACCTGCAGTAGCACTCCTTTTTACACGGCCGGTGGATAAGTCTGTGACTAAAGGAGCTGCTCAGCTCCTCTACATTCTGGTGCAGCGGGGTGGAAGGTGTTGTCCATCATGGATGTACGATTGGACAACACCCTCCTCTCGGCCACTTCCTCCATCGAGTCCAAAGCGCAGCCTAGGACAAAAGTGGTCCTCCTCACCAGTTTGTTCAATCTCTTTCTATCCTGCTCTGCACTGCCTGCAGGCCAGCAGACGACAGTGTAGAGGAGGAAGATGGAAAAATTGAAAAAGGAATGAGCTAAGTACAGGGAAATACTAAAATATAACCTTTTAATAGCCGATAAAAACTTGAAACAGGGCCAGAAGTTCACCAGATACCCCTGAACACAATCCGGTGTAGCCCTCTGGCTCTTTTGGATTAGTTCCAAGGACAATGACTGTAAAGTAAACCAAAGCAGAAATGCGTCAAAAGTCGTTATTATATGTATGATCTGAATAGTGTTGGTAGTAAGGAAGGATTATGCTTCCTAATGCCAGTTCGGCCGCACAGAGACCCCCTAAGGATCCTATCCATCGCTAAGCGCTACACGGTCGCCCCCAATCCTTTATGTGACAGGAGCTATAGGCTCAGCGCACCTCCAGAATATAGCAAAAGTGCCTTATTTCTTAGTCTGTGTGACACATACAACATGTACCCATATTTGTTTTGGAAGGCTGTATATATAATTCAACTAGTAAGGCTCTCTGGATTCAGCACAGCAGTTCTTTTCCTACTCTGATAGTGTTCTACCTGTTGACCCCATGAAAGGTTAAGAAAGAAATGGGAGCTAAATAGGAGGTTGGAGCTATAATTTGAGCTGTTTAGAGGGAATCATTGCCTTCAGAAGTCACTTAAAAAGTAAGTTAAGTGCACCTGTATGAAATCTATCTCAGTTTGAATGCAGTTGTCTACTAAAGGCCTCAGAGATTTGTTCAAGAGTGGCGGATATCAGCCTTAGCAGACTGGAATTCAGACCTGTAGGGTTTTTTTCCTCATGAAATTGTAAACAACTGAACCATCTCAGCAAAATCTCAAATTAATATTGATGTTTTTACAGCAAACTCCTAAGAAATCTAAATTAAATCAATGTGCTTCCCCCCCTTAGGATACCAGAGTATGTATGTCAGAAAAAGATCCTGTCCGTGGGCTGAAGATTATCGTAAGCATGGAGCCTCAAAGAGAGAATGTGACCTATACAGCTACCGCCGAGAATACTGAAGACTTGCAACGCTGGAACAAGGCCCTCCGGCAACATACCTATAACCTGAGTAAGACTAGGATTAAGAAGAAATCTGTCAGAAAAAAAAAAATCATAAATCTTGCTTATCTTTACTTCTACCTGCTATGAAACATCCTAGGGCTAAAATTAGCTGAGTTAAAAAGAGTTTTTCGTTTCCTGTTGATAGAAACCAGAAAGCAGGTTAGTGATTTATAGGAACTGAACAAAGGGAAAACTTTTTTTGTATGTTGTTAAAAACTAAAACAAAAGTGATAAACACTGCATAGTTTTAAAAGTGATGTATATATAAATATATATATATATCATTCCTATTCAGTAAATGCTTTGTACTGTAGAACCACTTTTACCTGGAATTACAGCTGCTGTTCTTTCCAGGATTTTTCAATTGCATTTGCACAGCAAGAGAGTTTAGAGTAGAATAGAAAATCCATTTACTCTCCCACAATGGGACAATTGTTACATCACCAAAGGAGTGGTCACATCAATGTGGACCTTAAAAAGTGTATAAAAATAGCAGAATAAGTGACAGAGTTAAATGCTGTACTGTACAGTGTTTTCCAATATAAATACTGTGCACCTGAAGAATAAATAGTCAGTATACTGTTGTGGACATTTTTACTGTAATGGATATGTGAAAAATAGCAGCAACACACACAAACATGTTGTTTGAATTTAGACTTAGACATTTTTCATTGTCATTTTGTATACACAGTGTATACAAAATAGAAATTTCATTTTGTACAGCTTTCAGGCAGTAAATGAGCAGCAGCAGCTCCATAAAGTGCAGCAGTGATCAAATGTAGTGACTAAGACAGAAACTGTGTAAAAATCAGCATCAATGTAACATTTTTCAGGTTGTTGGGAACGTGATGGTTATAAAGTCTTACTGCTGCTGGGAGAAAGGATCTATGATAACGCTCCCTGGTGCATTTAGGGTGCAGCTTGTAAACATCGGATGTCAAATCTAACCTTAAGTTTCTAGTTAAATCTCTGGCATTTTGTTTTACAACACATCAGTACTTGTAACTTAACAGGGGTCTCCTTATTCAGTTTTTAGACTTAGATCAAATTTATTGTAATTTTGTATACACAGAGTGTATACAAAGCGAAATTCAGTTTTGTACAGCTCTCATGACATTTCCATTTCTTAAAGTGCAGCAGTGATCAGATGTAAACATTATGAGAAAAAAAAACTACTGTTCCAACTACAACTACGGTTCTGCAGGTCATTGATCTTACATACCTGGTCCAGCAAACCTGAGTGAAACATGTTGTTCTTTAGCAGCCCTCCACCAGACTTGTTGGCATGTTGAAGAGATTCTCAGTCATCCGGCGACACTAGCATATAGTCACAAAATGTTTCCACAAAATTTTTAGATTTATGTAATTAAATTTCATAACAATTTCCTGTCCATTTTTCTTTTTATATAATTGTAACACAAACCTATTAAATGTACCTGACATGATACATTTTCATTAATTTACTGTAGGTTAGTTATTAAAAACACATAGCTGTCAGGTTTACTGTATGTACTTAATAGAAATTAATAAAAATGAAATTAACAGTAGTACTTACTCAAAATGTATACTTATTATAAGATTTATTTGAAATACATAATGTTTATTTGTTTGAATTCTATAATAATCAGATTACCTTTATTGCATTTCTTCTGTCGGTGAGCCCCATGGCAACAATGGTTACGATGTAACTTACCTCCATCTGTGTGGGAATGTGCTTATATGGCTTATAGAATCCCCGACATGAAAGGATGCTATCTGAGTACAGACCATTTACCATGATTAATTATCTGATTCAGCTGTGTTGGAGCAGAGACGTACCTAAAAGATGAAGGGCGGTATATCTGCAGTTTATCTGAAGGATCAGAGTTGGATACCCCTGATCTCACCATTCTAATCATCTTCTAAAGCCATCCTACTAGATGATGATTGTCTATTTTAATTTCTGGCCTTTTGCAGCCTATTACTTGTTTTCTTCCAGGATAATAATCAGGTGGACATTAATCTTTGTCGCCAGACTTAAATGTACCTGTGTTGCTAAAATAGTGAAATTAAAATAATCAGCATCCTCTATGAATCCCAGGTGTTCTTTACAGTATTTTTTTTTTCATCCACAAAAGAAATTATACTAAATTTTATATATATATATTTTTTTATTCCTTTTCCCCACCAAAAGTTTAACAAAATATTGGACTTAGGAGAACTGAATCACAACCCATGCAAAACGTCTTGCAGTTTTGATATGCTTTTACCTCATACCTGGTAACTGTTGGTGGACCTCTTTTTGTCTTGTTGTGTATGCTCTACTTACACAATGACATTAAAGGAAATCTACCATATGTCCTTTTATATCCAACAAAAAAAAAAAAAAAAAAAAAAAAAACAAGATTTAAAGGCAGAACAAATAAAACAGGGAAACAACCGCAGCGAGACTTTCAGACTGAAGAGTAAAGGCTTCTCTGCATAAATAAATAACAAAAGCAATTGCTAAAAGTTATCAGAAACAAATCTTTGATATTTTTGTAAAATTAACAATTGTTTATTTGGGTTGTTTCAGGCCAGTGGAAACAATGCTGTGATGAAGTGATGAGGATTGAAATGCCAAGACCCAACAAAACCAACATGGTGAAGCAGGGATCGCTTTATCATGAAATGGGTAAGATCCTGTGGGCGTCTGCATTGCATGCTTTCATTCATCCATCTCTGTGAAAACTATTCATGATGACAAATTAAGTTAACTTCCTGATTTCAGGGATTGTATTCTGAGGTTGTTGCTTTTTGCTATGTTTTTTTAAAACTGAGATTTCCTCATGGTTTTTTGTGACTTTATACATTCTTTGTTACAATATAGTTGATCCCTTTTTATTTTGTTTCCCTCTTGTCGTCACAAGCTTTGACTTCCTGTCTTGTGTTGTTGCTTTGTTTTTTTCCACATGATGCCATCTAGTTTTTTTAATGCACCACCCGCTGCAAAAAAACAACAACAAATACGTTCTAAACCAACTTTGTGCTTCACGGATTGAGAGGGTTTTCACAGGCTTGCAAGCCTCACTCTTTTTATTTTTATTTTTTTTTGAAAGTGAATAACAATCATCATAGCCAAACACTACTTATATTTTAGGGTCGCAAAAATGACAATTAAAGATGGTTTCCTTAAGTGTGTTTGCAAACTCTAATTTTTTTCTTGTATTATTTTTTCTTGTATTTCTTATATTCATTTCTTGTCTTAAAGTCAATGAAGGCCAAGGACTCGATGTTCCACCTTCTTCACAACGTTCTCTACTTTTTTCTTAAGGATCAATATGTCGCAATAAGTATCTGGGATTCAGCACCAGTCCTCTTCCTTAATGGGATAATAGCAGGTACCGAGGTTTAAGAGGAAGCTCATAGGGGTAGAGCCGTCTTTATCACTGCTATTTTATGGAATAACCTCCCGCTGCACATTAGGGAGGCTCATCACTTCCAAATTTTAAAACATGGCTCAAAACTATCTTTTATTTGGTTGCTTTTAACACAGGCAGGATTTAGTTGTGACCTTGTTTATTTAGCTTAAACACATTTTTATTATTGTCTTATTTTTGATATTTATGCTATAGTTTATTCTTTTATTGGTTTTTATGATTTTTAGCTATGCTCAATGCTTGAAGTTAAGCTGCTAGCTGTTTTAAAGCACTCTACAAATAAAGTGGATGATGATAGCTTGGCATGGTGTTGCTTTGTGTGAGGAATTGCCTTTGAGTCAACGAGTCGATGCAATCAACTGGTTTTCCTTAGATAGAAAACCTTGAATCAATTTGACTGAATGATCTGGTTGAATTGAAAAGTGCCTTGAGATGATGTGTTGTGAATAGGCGCTATAGAAATGAACAAAATTTAATTAAATTAATCGGATGACTGTGGCACCTTGGTAAGTTTCGCAATTCTTTTTTTGATGTCTTGGGAAAATTGCTTTGTTTTTTTTCTGATGTCACACAAGGAAGCAGTGTAATTGAGGTGTTACCTTTGAATATATCTACAGGTGTGCTTTGTGTCAATCAGCCGCTTAAAAAAACATGCTATATAATAATCTTAAAATACATAAACTTTTAATTTCAAGAAATCATGTCTCTTTCTTATTTTCCATATCTTAAGCAGATATAAAACCTTTCATTAACAAAAAACAGGGAACTATTAAATATAAAAATATGTGTATTTTTTTTTCAAAGAAACTATATTTTTATACTAGTGCTTCACAACAAAGGATGCATATGGAAACGTGTGGAGTATGTATTATTAGAAATGTAAATAGTAAAAAGAAGCAGATATTGGCTTAGTCTCTTTGTTGTATTTTTTAAAACCTTTATTTTTTAACAGAGTTTTTTATAAACTAAAGAAAGGAGAAAAAAAATAATAATATGATCATTTTTAAATAGGACACAACTCAGTGTTTGTACTGCATTTTGCACCATGTTTACTTTTGCATTGCACTGAACTTTTTCATATAATTGCCCTTTTGCACCATTATTTAAAATGGTTTCTTCTTTTCCTACATTATTACATTCTGATCACTGTTGCCCTTTATATTGCAATCCTTATCTACTCCAACTGCAATATAATTACAATGTTGAAATCTGTATGCAACGAAATTTTGTTTTGTATACACTCTGTGCATACAAAATGACAATAAAGTTTATTTAAGTCTAAACCTAATCTGCTGACATCAAGATATAAAATTATTTGCTGGATGCTACTTCACAAACTATTTCCTAAACCTTTTATAATCATTTGTCACCTCAATATTGCTTTGTGATACTTAAAATAACTTCAAGTTCATGGTTTTGTGCAGTTGACAATTATGTTCAATACCATCTGGATTTAATTGTTTCTTTTCTAACCTTAAATTGATTTCTCACTCCTAAGATCAGGTGAAAACTATGACAAGATTTTCTAGTTTCCAATTCAGGATTAATATTCAGTGTGTAGTTTTTTAGCTCCAAACTAAACTAATACAAGCTGTTGAAAAGACTAAAAAGACACAAATTTGGAAAGTTGTTATAAAAGAAAAATACTCTTACTTTAAAAAAATGATGCATAGCATTCTTAAATTGATGTTCTATTTTATACCTGCAAAAGTATATTTTTAATTAATTACAAAGTATCAGGATGCCAAAATGGCTGTAGGTTTAATAACCACAAAAATCAAGTAGACAAGCAGAATAAAAAAAAAATAATTTGCTTATATTTATTGTCAATAAATAGATATTACTAATTGAAAGTTTTATGATAGGCCCAAATTTATCTTGTTTGCTTTTGAAGACTTAAATCATACATCAAATAAACTGCAAAGCCTTCTTAAACAATAGTGCCTGTCTTTTGATGCCAAAGATTGGACTAATAAATGTCGAAAGTTCTGGGTTGATCAGTAACAAGTCAGGTAGAAACTTAGTCGTAAAGTAGACAAACAAGTCTGAAAGAATAACCGACAATGAAAAACACAACCCATAAAAACCTGGGATGAAAGCCAGACACTGTCGTCAAGAATGGGTGTATTATCTTCTACATCTGCTAAAAAAACGGCAGTCATGCTGATCTAAAGATATGCAACACTCCATGCCAGAGACACAGCGTAAAAGCATGATTGTAGTTAACAGGTGTCCAATAGCTCAAAGACATGTGAGTGGGAAAAATGTATGCGTAAAAGAATCTCTCTTTAACTTCCTGATATGTAATCTATCATCACCTTCAGGTGTTTTCTGGCACTGAGTTATTATTTTCATTTATTTATTTTTCTTTCATATGTAGAGTTTGATATAGATCAGATTTATTATATTTACTTCCCCTTGCTTTACAGTAACGCCCTCCTCTCCGGGAAAGGGTCCTGCCATTTCAGATTTGTCTAATGAGATACGCACTTTGCTTTCCTCTTACTACAGAGAAAGGTATGATTTCCAGCACACACATCAGCCTCGCCATTTAGCTTTTTTTTTTTTTTTTTTTTTTTTTTTTTTTAGTTTTCTGGATAAATCTTAAAGATTTGCCTGCTTTTCATACAGTAGATTTTGAAGAAAATCCTCCCAATGCTCAGCTGATGTGTATAATCACTTCCAGCAACAGTTTGAAAAGGCTTTCATAAGCCCTTAGAGTGAGATCACAAAATGAGACGTTTTCCTGCTTGCATTTTTAATCATTTTGGGTAGAAAGTTAGTTCTTGGCTGAATATCCAGTGCATATTTTGGAATGCATGATTTCATTTTATACAAAACAGCTCAACAAAAGGGTAAAGATATTGACAGATTAATTTTCAATGCACGCATATATATGAAATAATAAACATTTGGTGCTTTCTCAGCTTTTCTTATATGTTGAATTAAAATTTTGTTACATTTTTGAGCTGCTGTATTTCTAACTTTACAAGTAAGAAGTGTGCCTACTTACAGTAATGATACAGGCTTTGAAGGAGAATTTCCATTTTCCACTCTCACATAATTGAGGTCTGGAATAGATTGTTATGTCAAAGAAGTCTATGGTTATGGGGTGTGTCAGGAATTAAAAAAGTCTAAGAGAAAAGCAAAAACTTGCTCCAGTCTTAATCGCTTCACATTACATCTAAACTAAATACTAGATACGTCAGGGTTTTTACATGGAGTTGCAATTATCTTTCAGTTTGGAAAAATATATAAGAATAAAGGTTTTCCATTATTGACCATTAGCATGCATTCAGTTTACTTGGCTTGAGGGTGGATTTAAACTATAATAAATAAAAAGCATTTGATAAAAATTGAATTTGTAAAAACTTACAGGCAAAGATTTGTCTAACATAAAAATGTTAGTCTAACGCAGAAATGGGAAAAACAAACAAACAACTAATTCAGCAAGTATAATCATTACTTATCCACAGTTTGATATCTTTATATTAATGTCAACAAGTGATGATTGCAGAAATACTAAAACCTTTTATATCCAGTTGAATCAGAAATGTGTCTCTGTCTTCTAAGCCTTCTCCTTTATTTAATGGTTGCAACAGCAAATCAAATTACTCTCAGACTTAGCAAAGTTTTATGCAGGATGTCTTACCTGACACTGGACCCAGGTTCCCCGCATGGCAGTCAAAAGACGGTGACACCTACTTCCAATCTTTTATTAAAGTTGGTCAAATATTATGTTTTCTTTTTTAATCTTATGAAGTAGGCCTTATTGGTTCGGTAACAAATCTCGAATATTGTTTTTTTTCTCAAATTTGTTCAGTTTTATGGAAATTTAAACTTGAAGATGCAATTTAAGATGCAATAAGTAGGGAATTTATTGAATATTAACTTGAATATTAAATTATTCTCTTTTTTTATCCAGAAAGGAAGTAAAATTCCCTTTAAACACCTGTACCTGTCTATCAGCAATCTTTATTTATTTTCTTTTAAAACTTGAAGTATGACGTGGAACTATTCTGATGCACTGTTTAGCCACGTTTGCTTCCTGGTACTTGAGCCAATCATAATGGAGTTTTTAGGGTTACCAGAACACATAGTGCAGTTTTTAGTATTTCATGTTTGGCAAAAAAAAAAAAAAAAGCAGCAGCTTGGAGGCTTGAAAGCTAGCAAGAGAATGAAACCAGAAATAGTCTATACTGGGGGTTCAACCTGTGGCTCTGGAGACACAAGGTGCCTTTTTGGACCTTCTACTGTGGCTCAGAAAAATATCAGCCAAAAAAGATACAGAAACAATTAGTGTTTTAAAATGTAAATGTAATTAATACTGTAAATGTGAAGCAAAATTTTTTTCACAATTTTACTGAATAACTGCTCTAATTTCTGCATTCAAATAATTTTACATGTGTAAGTAATGAAATTATAGTAGTTTTTATAGGGGTGCACCAATTGCATTTTTATGGGCGATCTCCGATCTTTAAAAAGCCTGACATGCCGATTGTCATTTTGACATATTTATTTCATAACAGTTTTTTTTTTTTTTTTTTTTTTTTAAGATCACAATACACCTTCAATATTTCATTCTAATTTAATTACAAAAACGATCACTTACTTTGAAAATCAAAAAAATAAATGTTATATTACTTAAAGTAATGTCTCAAATAGGAATTTAAGTGTAGCGCAGCAAGAGGGGGCTGATTTTCAGACCTTCTTATGGGTATAGGTTAGTGGTTGAGATTGTTTTCACATCTAAGTATCAGCGGATCATCGATCGCCTAAAATTAAGGAAATTGAGGCCAGTTGAGTAGACTACCTGACAATCAGTGCTCCCCTATGTTTCTCTAAAGAAAAACTTAATCCTTCTTTCTTCTGTTAAAATTTTGTTTTATTTTTAAACCAAAATAAAATATATGAGGGTGGTTCTTTAAATATAAAAAGGAAATTTCTTGAGAATATTTTTAAACTATGATGTTGTCTCTTTTCAGGAAAATCATTAAACATGTTCGGCTATAAATAAATTTGATTTTGCTGGACTGGGGAAAAAAATGACTCTCTGGATTTTAAAGATTGCAGACCTCTGGTCTAAATGATACCTTCAAAGCCTGGGTATCCTTCAAAATTATTTGCACAACAACATACTGTGGCTGAATTGTCTTCACTTGCTATCATGAGTTTGAATGCGCTTCATCCTCGTCTCTCACAACAGTTTTGCTCCACCCTCCACTTGGCTTCTATCCTCGAAAACTAGACTCATAACATTCCAACAACCTTGTGTATGTCTTGCATAAAAAAGCTTATAAAAGGTACAGTAGAAGTCACGTTCCGCAGTTAGCATAACAAAACTGCTCCAAACACAGTAGATAATGTGATCCAAGGCTCTGTCATAAGCAGAAGGAGTTTTGGAATGGAAACCGGCCTCTTCTAAACACCATGTTTAAATATACGTGGTTAAAAACACAGCCGCGGTTGTGGAATTGTGCCAAGTTAACATCCCTGCCAGGCATTCTGACAAACTGAAAGCATTGAGGATCAAATATGTATCAGGTCATTTATTCTTAATTTGCTGCAATTATAGTAAAGATGTTTATAAATACAATCTGTGTCTGCTAGGTTTTCAAAAGGGCTTGTAGAGTATTCTTTACCTATAATTGTGACAACTTTAGGTGAGGATAAAAAGTGTAATTTCCTAAAATTTGCATATACAAAAATAAATTATATATAGTGACAGCCGTGGTAGTGGTTCCACTGGAATTCCATTCAGGCGGAAACTGCTTCCTAAACCCTCTGGGCTTTACAGTAAAAACATACAAACATACTGGAAATTCTGCAGAGCACTGATGAGTATCATCACAGGTATTCTGTTGCAAATAACCAAATTGATGGCATATGAATAAAATATGGTGTTGTTTCCTTAAAATTAACACTTTGGAATCCCTCTTATTAACTCATCAGACCCGTTTTGATAGTAGAAAAAAAAATATTGTATCAAACCACGCAAAAAGGTCCCTCTGGGAAGTTTTCTTACATATTTAAATTCTTTCGACTGAGTTATGACAGCACTTCAAATTTCAGGATAAACCAGATCATTGATGTCATTGACAATGCAGCATTGATGGTCAACTGACAATGGAGTGTTTGTGTGTTTCTTAATCTCCTGCAATCGAGAACAAGATAATAGGACGTAAAAGGAAGAAAAAGCTAAATACGCAAAAACCTCATTCTAACAGCAGTTAGACTTACAGTAACCCTCAACGAGTGAAGAAAAAAGCAATTTTAAACAAATCTGTATTTTAATTCACATTATTTTTGACACTTTCGATTAAAGGTCATAAAAGCAGCAGAGGGCATTTATCAAATATGAAACAATCTTATATATGAAACCCGACCATGTGTAAGGTCTGTGTTTCATACTCAGCTTAGGTTTTATTAGTTATAATGATACATTTCTGCAACAGCACAAACACTTTCAAGAATGACCGAGAAAAGCACAAAAAATGGAACAGAGCTGATTCTAAAAGCAAAAACAGGTGAACATTTGAATGAAAAGAATATTGGAATCAACTCAGAGACCAGCTCTGTAATAGATCACACCTCTTTGAGTTTTTGGTTGATTACACACTCTGGACTTTTGTTATTCTATATTGCATTTGAATAAGTCTTTTTGGTTCCCTCATATTTGGGATGTTTACTGTATCATCTTGATTCTGTTGGTTCCCTGATTTAGGGAAGACAATCTTATACAACAAACACAGAGACAGAAAGGGAGGTGAGAAAGGGAAAAGGAATAAGGATTAAGGGCAGAGAGAAAGAGATGCAGACTAGAAAAAGATAGGAGAGAAAAGAAAGAGAAGAAAACACCAAAATAAACAAATATATACAGGAACTCCAAGAATTCTGCTCCCCCACCTGCATGAGCCTAGAGGGAAGGAAAACAGAGAACAAAACAACAGCTAAAATGTAAACATCAAACTAGCTTCCAGAGTACCAGGTATCCCTTACATACCCAGTCAGTAGATGTTTGTGGAAGGCAAAGCCTTTGGTGATTCCACAATATCATTCAGGGTTGTATACAGTATATCTATAGCTGCAGCTTAGTATTGTTAATATTATTCAGCATTAGTGTGTTTCCAAGAACACTTGTAATGAAGTGCCTGTGGTATGCATACATGAGCATGTTTGTGTATGAAGGGTTAAAGAGGCTTCTCCAGAGGGAAAACATGCCCAATGGCAGGCGTCGCTGACCTTAGATTCGGCCTGCAGGGCCAAGGACCGATGAAGAAGAGACCAGAAGCCCATTTAAATAAAAGCAGTCCAGATCAGAGGAATTAAGGGAGGGCAGATATAAGGACAGCACACCCATCACAGAGGCAGATGAGAGCACCGGGCCAAAGGGGCCCAGTCTTAAGGGGCCTAATCCCAGATGCCAGAGTGCTGAGGCCCCACGGGGCTTCAGTCAGCCCATCACAAGCAGACAGACCCGGATGAGACCCCAGGGGTCCGCGGCCGGGGGCTGCACTACCCCCAAGCAGACACCTCACAAGGCCAGGATGCCTGGCCCCAGTCTGCAGCCACCAGGAATGAGACAGCGCCCACTAAAGTACCCAAACCTGCACCTAGAGAACCATCAGCATGCCAGCAGATACCGCTCACCGGTGGGGAGCATGAGAAGGGAAGGGCACAAGTCCTGCTGTTGCTAGGGACCCAGGATGTTCCAGTAGGTGGGAGGGGAGCCAAGCAATCATTCTGACAATTAAACAAAGACATATTCACATTCTTCCAGTTACATTTACACAATCCCACTGTTACAACCGCCCAGACATATACAAGCACTCAATGAGACACACAGGAGCAGACACTAAACATTTTCTTAGACTCCTTCTTACATTCTAGACACTCCCAGCCATCCCCCCACCCACTGCAGGCACAGGCCGTGTTTGGGTCAGGGCAGGCAGTCAGGCAGACCCACAAAACATACTGATAGGTCCCCCAGCCTTGCCGGTTGTATTCCAAATTCTCTACAGCCACACCAGCCAGCCAACTCCAAGGATGAAGCCCATCCCTCCAACTTTCCAGATCCCACCCCCCAGTGGCAGGAACCAGCATTCCCCATACGGGCGGAAAAATAAGATTTGGAAGCCAAAGGATGGGGACCAAAAGCCAGAGAGTCTTAGGAGAGCCAGAAATCCCCACCAAGCAATGACTGGCCCTACAGTAAGGGCCCACTGCCCAATTCCACCCGGTCTGAGAGGAAAGAACAGAGACGTGAAACACCCATTCCAGCATCCCTCCTGCTCAGATGTAGTCTAGTTGCCTGTTGGGTGAATGTGTGTTTATGAACTGGGGGAAGGGTAGATGTAAACTAGGGGTCTGGAGCCAAACCCAGAGCACCACCAACCTAACGCCAAATCTCAGGCTGCCACGTCCCCCTATATCCACCCAACACACATGGGAGGTCTAAAGCAATCCCTGCATTCAGCCAGCATGCAGAATACATAAGATTCTGGCAATCAGGTTGGGTTGCCTGTGCAGACAGTGTGTCCACTCAATGGGGTAGCACCTGTGATCAGGATAAAGAGTGTTACCTGCCAGTTCAATAGCGTCTGTACCCACAGGGGAGCCTTGCCTTTAATCTAGTCTTAATCTAAACATTTGCAGCTTTTAACAGCTTTTACTGATCGTAATATACTATCACTCCATCAGTGTTTTAAATTCAAGGATGCTGCGTTCATGGTGTCAGTTGGAGGGAGGGTTATCACCAGATACAATACTATAAAAAAAGATTTGCCCCTTCCAGCTTTCTTAAAATTTGGTATTTTTCAAATATTAAGCTGACAAATATTAATAACAGACAAAAATAAATACTGTAGTAGTATTCATATCATGATTTCCTGTAACCAGAAAAATTAGCTTCATAGGACCTAAATGCAGCCTTAGTGATAATACAAAATATCATTTCCTTACAAAAAAATTAAAGAATAAAGACAAAATGAACTCTTTCTAGTTTTCTTACAGCATCATTAAGCTTAGATTTGTGGTGTGAACTATTAATAAATTTACCACTGACTTGATTTTGACCTAATTTGGGCAGCTCTGCAGCTCTTTTTACAATATCATTAACTTGTGCTTGCTTTGTCATCAGTTTAGGGCCTACTGCATTTTTTTTTAGGTTTGGGATTGAGGTTTAAGTAGTCTTAACATTTTTATCGGTTTTATTTGTATTTCATTTTGAGCACATTCTATCTGTTTAGTTGATTTTTAATACAGGTATCAGGGTGGTTCTTGAAAATGAAAATAAATTTTCTTGTGTAGATGTTTATCAACTATGATGCTGTTTCTTATCTAGAAACTCATTAAACATGTTCGTCTATAAGTAAATTTGATTTTGCTGGACTGGTGCAAAAATAACACTCTGGATTTTAAAAATTGCAGACCCCTGGTCTAAATGATACCTTTAAAGCCTGGGTATCCTTCAAAACTATTTGCACAACAACTTACTATGGCTGAATTGTCTTCACATGCCATCTTGAGTTTGGATGCGCTTCATCCTCGTCTCTCACAACAGTTTTGCCCCACCCTCCTCTTGGCTTCTATTCTCAGAAACTAGACTCATACCTGCCCAGCAACCTGTTGTATGTCTTTTTTTGGAAGTGGTCAGTTGTCTCAGTTTCCTTGCATAAAAAAAGCTTATAAAAGGTACAGTAGAAATCATGTTTTTAACCTCCTTGCTTTGCACACTGTTAGCTTTAAAAACTGCTCCAAACACAGTAGATAATGTGATCCAAGGCTCCGTCATAAGCAGGAGTTTTGCAATGGAAATCGACTCATTTTTAAAAAATCAGATTCTATTTTATAAGGTTAAAAACACATCGGCCACGGTTTTGGCATTGTGCCAAGTTGAAATCCCCGTTGTCAGGTGTCTCAATTCCCTTTCATAACAAAGCATAGAAAAGGTAGCAGTCACTTTTACAAGCTCCTTGCTTTGCACGCGGTTAGCTTTACAAAACTGCTACAAAAACAGTTGATACTGTGATCCAAGGCTCTGACATAAGCAGAAGGCAAGGTAAGAAAAGGCAAGGCAAATGTATTTGTATAGCACAATTCAGTACAAAGACAATGCAAGTGCTTTACATGATTAAAATATAGACAAATAAAATAGAATCAAAGCAAGTAGGAAAAAAAAATAAAAAATGCAGAAACAAGAAAAAACGTTAAAAACAGTTGGACTAAAGAAAATAAAAAAAGTTGAACTAATGATGGTTCAGTTGAAATTTTTAACTAGAACAGTCAAAGGTAATCCTAAACAAATGTGTTTTTAGTGTTGATTTAAAGGAACTTAGGCTTTCAACACTTTTACAGTTTTCTGGAAGTTTGTTCCAGATAAGTGGAGCATAGGAACTAAATGCTTCTTCTCCATGTTTAGTTCTGGTTCTGGGTATGCAGAGCAGGCTGGAGCCAGAAGACCTGAGTGAGAAGGAGTTTTGCAATGGAAATCAACTCCTTTTTTAAAAATCAGATTGTATTTTATAAGTTTAAAAACACATCAGCCACAGTTTTGCCATTGTGCCAAGTTAATATCCCTGCCAGGCACACCAACAAACGAAAAGCATTAAGGATCAAATATGCATCAGGTCATTTACTCTTAATTTGCTGCAATTATAGTAAAGATGTTTATAAATACAATCTGTGTCTGCTAGGTTTTTTAAAATGGCTTGTAGGGTATTCTTTACCTATAATTCTGAGAGAAAAAAAACTTTACAGTAAAAACATATGAACATGGAAATCCTGCAGAGCACTGATGAGTATCATGACTCAGGTATTCTGTTGCAAATAACCAAATTGAAGGCCTATGACTAAAATATGGTGTTGCTCCCATTAAATCAACACTTTGGAATCCCTCTTATTAACTCATCAGACCCGTTTTGCTAGTAGAAAAAAATCATGTATCAAACTGAGGAAAGAGGTCCCTCTGGGAAGTTTTCTTACATATTTAAAATCTTTCGGCAGAGTTATAACAACACTTCAAATTTCAGGACAAACCAGATCATTGATGTCATTGACAATGCAGCATTGTTGGTCAACTGACAATGGAGCACATCGTGTTTCTTAATCTTCTGCAATCTAGAACAAGATGGGACGTTAAAGGAAGAGAAAAACAAAATGTGCAAAAACCTCATTCCAACAGCAGTTAGACTTACAGTAACCCTCAACAAGGAAAGAAAAATGCAATTTTAAACAGATATATATTTTAATTCACATTATATTAGAAATTTATCTTTAAAAGTCATATAAAAACAGCAGAGGTCATTTATCAAACATGAAACACTCCTATATTGAATCATGACTGTATTTGCTGTCTATGTTTCATAATTAGTTCAGGTTTTAATAAATATAATAATATATTTTTGCAACAGCACAAACAATTTCAAGAAGGGCTGAGAATAGCACCAACACAGAAAAAAACTGATTCTGAAAGTGAAAACAAGATAAAATATTAATAAAAGTAATATTAGAATCATGTCAGAGACCAGCTCTGTAATAGTTATGTTTGGTTCATTACACATACTAGATTTCTGTTTTTCTATGCTGCATTTGAATACGTATTTTTGGTTCTCTCATATTTGGTTGCCTCTTATATCATCTTACTGGTTCTTTAGTTTTCCTTCATGTTCATCCTTTTGTTAAAAAATATCCATCCACCATTCACCTGCTGATGTCTGACAATATGAACCCTTTTCACTCTTTTTAATTTGTCACAGTGCAACTCCAAGTCTCAATTTTATGATCTTGTCTTTAATGTAATCTTAATCTAATCTTAATCTAATCTAGAGTTTATGACAGTTTGCTCTTGTTTCCTTTTTTTGGCCAAAGTAGCCATGGAAATCAATGTGGAAATCTGGATAATATCCCAACAGATTTGCTTTTATAAGCAGACCATTAGGGTTGTTACAACAATCTTCTGCTTTTTACTAAAACTAACCTAATATGAAACTTAATTGAAAATGATTTGGGGGGATAAAATCTTTTATAACAGACAAAGAGACATAAAGGGAGGTGAGAATGAGAGAGGGAATAAGAATTTAAAGGAGAGACAAAGAGAAAAAGACAGGAACAAGATGGGGAGAGCAGAGAGAAAACAAAATAAAACAGCAAAATAAACAACGCAGAAGATATTCAGTCATTTCAAGGAGGCTGCTTCTGCACCTAGTAACAAGACACCGCCCACCAAAGTACCCAAACCCGCACCTAGAGAACCATCAGCAAACCAGGAGACACAGATACCCCTCACTGGTGGAAAGCATGAGAAGGGGGAGAAGACAAGTCCTACTCTTGCTTGGGACCCAGGATATTCCATTAGGTGGGAGGGGAGCCAAGCACTCATTCTTACAATTAGTCCGGTCACATTCACATAATCCCACCCTTACAACCGTACAGGCATATACAAGCACTCAACAGAGACACACACAGGAGCAGACTCTAAACATGTTCCTACACACCTTCTTACACACTAGATACACCCTGCTGTTCCCTCACCCACTGCAGGGTCAGGGTAGGCAGCCAGGCAGACCCACAGTGTTAGTTTTTATTTTTGCCAGATCTGTTTTTTTTTCAGTTTACAAAAGATTTTCTATTCTAGATTGTTTTATTTTGTTAGTTTTAGTTAAAAATGATAACCTTGTATGGGATAATGTTTTACGACCTAATATAAATTTAGATTCCTTCCCACTTTTATCCCCAAACGGTCAGCTTTCTTTCTTAGTTTCCACATTTGTTGATTATGAAGACTGATCTTAATGTTCCTCATTTTGAGATAAAAGTTGTTTTTTTTTTTTTAATTCATTTGCTTTTTTTCAGAGGTTTCATTGCTATGTAGACTTTAAGAATATGTAACAATGCACTCTAGCAGTAGCAGCACAGTTAATAAGTGTTTGCCATGCTTTTCTGCTTGTAGATGTTTATTATTATCTTCAGTATTTTAAAAACAATATCTGCAAACAACTCTGTATACTTTAGCTTAGGCTGACAATAATCTAATTACTTTATGTTTCATCGAAAATTTTCCATTTTGATTGTTGTGACTTGTGAGACTTATTCCTCACAAAACCAGAAAATAAACCTGCATATCAAATAATTAGTTAATTTCAATTCAGCAACTTATGAATAGAGACTAGACACTTGTGGTTCGGACCAAATAACTGGATACCCAACCCCCAAAAATACACTAAACGTCATCACAGCATAGATGTAAACAATAGTGAGTGTCAGAATGGTACAGGTAGGCCCTCTTTTGAGACTTTTAGGTATAAATACTGGAATACTTTGTATAACTTTCAGTTCATCTTAAAAAAACGTGCTGCCATGTGTTGCTCAATCACAAAAGTTCCCAGCCCAAAACATGCCACGTTAGAATGACAGTTAACCATCTTTGTGATAATAGATAAGAATGTAGCTGCATCATTTGTATTTTGTCATTTAGCAATTATGCTATGACTTCAATAGTTAAAGAAATGCCAAAGATGTTTTATGTAGAACGTCTAGTCAAGTTTTTGTACCATGTAATCACAGTTTAATTATAAGATTCACTATAATAGAAGACATAAATAGATATTGACTTGAATTGCAATCCTTTCTTTACAGGCTTTTGGAGGTCAGCAGTGACATAACGATACAGATGTCACTATGGTTAAACAAGACAAATACCTCCCTAACTGAAACACAATGGCACCTTTAATACAATGTAGGCTATGTCATTTAACACTAACCTATAAATTAAGTTCTTACACGGGCGGGCAAACAAAAGTTACATCTTTTAGCCTGGAAAGAATGCATTTGTTGTTTGGCAAAGGGATGTTTTGTGTACAGAGAAAAGCCAGTGATTGGTCACAAGATGACACACAGAACAGGTTGTTCTTCAGGGTTTGATATTAGATATATGTACGGTGACAACTTAACTCAATAACAAGGTTCAACTTTCCAAACAAAGGCCTTGTCTCACCTGTAAAGCACTCATTTCCTCCTGCATTTTTGTATTTCAGGGAATATTCTAACACAACAACATTTTGTCAGGCTTTTTAAATCGAACCTCACATTTATCAAGCACATTTAAATTTCACTTGCCAAAATGCAGAATATGAAAGCAGCAAATGTTAAGACAATTCAATTGACAAGTAAGAGAAAACAAAACCATAAACGGAAGCAAAAAAAAAAAAAAAAAAAAAAAATCTGCTCTCATGCTTTTTAAAAGCCATCGGGTACAATAAAAAAAAAAAAGGAGACTTAACACTAAGAGTTAAAGCATGGCTAATATAAGGAGAAGCTGCTTCCACAGACCTTAGCTAGAAATGTATGTCTGATATGAACATTAAGATTTCAAGTATTTCTTGAGAAATGTGATATTATTGTGGCTCTGAACTTATTTGAAACTGGAAAGGTATCTAATGTCGCTTTATAGTGAAATAAAACCAAATGTCTTATAAAACAAGAAATCAAATGTCAGACTGGATTTCTAAGGTTACACAGCAATCCTGACATATTAATATTTTAACAACAAATGGGAAGCTAATCAAATAAGAAAATCTGAACGTGAATGCTGTTGAAACGAAGCACGTTTACAGGAAGGAGTGATGCCTCCTTAAAGCTACGGGCCGATGCTCACAACCTTGTCTGGGTGATTCATCGGGTTTACTCTGTGTTATCATTTTTATGAGAAGCACCATATCCTCATTCTTACAAATGCTCATATGAGATGTTAGAAAAAAATCTTGCCTGAATAATTATAACTGTCATCAGAGGAGATGTGACTTTTTTTAGAGAGACAGGAATGTAACCGGGGGTGTGTGCAAACCACAAAAAAAACAATAAAAAGTTTATGAAGCTTTTATCTTTGCTTTCTCTGCACGGCATCTGAAGAGCTAACCCCTCTCCACTCCGTGATGTGTCCTGTGGTATCTGTGTGTGTGTGTGTGTTGGGGGGGGTGGTTATTCCACAATCTTATTTTGTGCCCCTGGTTCAAAGCATACATGCACCACACACTTCAAGGGCATATGTATTAAGGAACTATTTATTTGCATGCACATCTAACATAACCTGCAGACCGTAAAACCTCTTTAATCACACTTTTACATAATAACACATAAAAATCATTTAGTGCATTACAGATTCATTCTGTTTTTCATCTCTCAGTTCATTGTCTCAAGTCATGAAACTAGTTGTCAGGTCTGACAATGCCAACCCTAGTCTTCCGACAGTGTTGTTTATCGCAGGAAAAACAATTACCCACGTCAAACTTACCCTGTACCAAAAGCTGTCTGCCTCTTAACTTAAAAACTGGTTGTGCTGCTCTTCACAGCAATGTCTGCTGTCAAACACTTACTGTAACACTGTTGTTTTCATATTTAAAGCATTGTATCTTTTTACCTTCCTTGCAGCCTGAACTAGTTGTAGTCTATCCTGCTCTTAAATGACTCAAATGTAATGTAATAAGGGATGTAATCCTCTTTCCTCCATGTTGTACTGCAAATTCTGCCTGACAGCTTAAAGCTGCTGAACCCTCCAAGCTAAGCTGTCAGGAAAGAAATTATGGATAAAAAAAGCATCTAATATAAAATGAATTAGGAGAGTCTGAGAAAAGCCTCCTAAATGTCATTTTAGGATACTTATTTATTAACACTAGTTGACTCATAATTTTTCCTTTGTTTTTCAGCTATTAATCATCCCGACAGAGATACAGCAGAGAGCAATCAGTTGCTCCCAATCTGACCGCCTGTGATTTTTCAACTTGGACAAAATGGACAAGGACATGATCAATGCTGCATGTACTAAATTCTTTAAAGACATCCAGATTTACTGTGCTGTTCTTACGGCTGGTCTTCCTCTTATACACAAATCCAAAATCTATCTAAGAGAAAAAAAAAAATTAGATTGTGTCTGGCCTTTTATTTCTTTCACTAAACCAATTTTCCAATTAGTCATCCTTTAGACTTTCACACTGAAACCAAAGACACAGTCTAGGCTACTTCCTGGGAAACTCAGAAGACAAAAATTTTACAGTAAGCTGTCAACACCCCACCCATTAGCAATGATTGCATAATACTTGTTTTGTTGTCTAGCTTCTTCTTACGTTGTTTATATTGGGCCTCTGGAATGTTAATAGAGCAGACTTAGCACTGCGAGTATACATAAGGCTATTGAGAAGGAGTTCATACCATATGTTGGCAACAATCCAAAAAAGTCCAGAGTCCATCAATTAAGTTATTTGTAATCAGATGTTATCTACAGCAAGTTATTTTTATAGATGATCACCTGGAGTCATGTTAGAAAGTTGAAGGGGCCATCCTAGCAGTGCTTTGAGATATTTCCTTGAGAATGCATTTGGGACTGCAATGGACTGGTGACCTGTCCAGGGTGTACCCCGCCTCTCACTCGTAGACAGCTGGAGATAGGCACCAGCATCCCTCGCGACCCCACTTGGGATTAAGCGTGTCTGAAAATGGATGGATGGATGAATGCATTTGAGATCTTTGCCTTCTTAAAGATTTATCCAAATTTCCTCTTCTCAAGAATTTTTCTACATACAGTCTCTCTTCAGATATATGAAGTCTACCAGTACCATATGCTAAAAAAAAAAAAACATCATCACATTATGATGCTCCCACCTTCAGACTTAGGGTTATGGTTTTTTTTGCATAATGTGAAGTACAGTACATATCTACTTTAAACAATGTATAATGAAATCTAAAGAGAAAAAAAAAATTAAATGGGGTTATCTGACCTGGCTATATCTTTCCAATATTTCACTGACGTGTGAAACTGCTTTGCAGCAAACATTAAATTAGCTTAAAAGCAGCTATTTTCTACAGTTAAGTCTTGTCATTATGTTATTGACAAGACTAACCACATTATGGTTAAGTGCGTTGCTTACAGGTTTCATTATAAACAGTTTCTGCTCCTCCAGATCTGTCAGATATGACAGAGTTGTGGGATTTTCTCATACATTTTTTCTAAATTACAAGAATACATTTGTAGTACTGCATAATAAGGCTGTTTTAATATAAGAATAGGAAAAAAGGCAATTTTCATGAGAAGAAAGCTTTGATAGTTATCAATATTTTACCTGATTAGCTCAAACAGCTCTTTCTTGGAAGAGCTCTAACGAGAAACACAAGTACTGCTTTACTTTTGTAATATTACAACTTCATTTTGATTCTACTCCAGCTTGGTTATATCATGACTTTATTCTCATACTGTTATAACTTTATTCTCTTTACATTATGGTAAATGTCAATTTGCCTGTATTTGTAAAGTGCTTTATCCAAATCGATTCACACTACATTTAGAGATGAGGCACGGTGACTTTACTCTAAAACTTTTATTATTTCGGGACCTAAAATGTTATCATTGTGTTCATAGTATTGTGATTGTATTCTATTCTTGCAATGTTGTAACTTTAATCTTCCAGGACTTTCGACAAAGATACCTACCTCTTTGCATGTTCTAAAAATACTTGTTTGGAACAAAGGTTTTACATTTCAAAGCTCTCTCTAAGCGGTAATTCTGACTTCACAAAAATCTGACTAAGGCCGGGCATACACTATATGATATTTTCAATCGTTTTGCTGAGCTAAAGCTCAAACTGTACGACGCAACCAAAGGATTTAATAGCTAATGGCTCATGATTAATATTCTTCCACCGTACAGCACAATGCTCTGATGTGATCTAACTGCTCACACTACACAATCAAAAACCACATGTGGGACTCAGTGCAGAGAGATGGCACTGGTCAGACTCGTCAGTCCTGAAAAGAAGAAGAAGAGCTCCCTTGTTTGCACATACGCAGTGCTTGAGGTTCAGGTAAATCAGCTTGTAAACGCTCATAGCTCCGCTTCAACAGCAGGATTTGCTTACCAAACGCCTCACGAGGCCCGATTGAATTTCAAACATGTTTGATTTTCTACCAACCTTATGATTCTGATCGGGAGGAGAGGCTGATCGCCCCTCGTTACCCCCTGTATACTACAAGATGCAGGATGAGGCTGAAACTCGTCCGATCGAAAAATGAAAATTCTTGCATAACTGGAGAATCAACCCGAAAAGGGCAAAACATCGTACAATGTGACCCGGCCTTAGTGAGAATTTGTCTGGGTCAATTTATAGTGAAATTATGTTTTTCTAAAGTTTTTAATGATAGCTTCATTAGTGTTTACTGGAACAATTACAAGTTGAGAAACAAATTTGCAGAAAGTGTAAAAATATGATTGTAAAGGTGATTTTACCCATCATGAAATACTTCTTGTTTAACGAGAAATCTTTATAAGCCGCCACAAATCCTTTGCTATTTTCTTGTTGTTCATGGTTAATTGCTAAGGTCATTCTCTAACATATAAAAAAATGGTATGTGAAAAAATATGTAAGTATAACAAAGAAATATATAATCATTGAGAAAATATCTCATATAAAATTGCAATAATAATGTTTAAAGCTACAGTGTATAATAATTACAGGGATATACAGTCAGAAATGTAATATATTATACATAACTATGTTATTTATCATCATCTACGAGCTCAGCCTCTTAACCTTAATATTTGCGTTGCCTTAGAATTCGTTATTTATAATTACATAGGAGCGGGTCTCGCAGCCATGGAGGCAGACATCTTTGCGCTACGGCAGCAAAGAGCCAACAAACTAGCGATTGCGAGATCGCCCATTACGCTCGAAACGGGTATATTTATTATCTTAAGTCTACATGAAATCTATACCCTACACAGACTAATGAAATACTATCTGTAAAATTATCTATGTAAACAAACCTCATCACTTGAGAAGGTAGGTGATGCGGACGTTGTGGGAGACATTTTGTCCCGTAACGCTCGCCGTACTGTTGGGGGGAGATGTTCATGTTGCTGCGGTCTGCAGTCTGGACGTTAGATGTCGCTGAAAATTACACACTGTAGCTTTAAGTGCTCACATTTACAGTTTCTTGTCAACAGAATGTAGTCTAACATTAAAATAACACTGTCTAGTCTATTCTCACTGTCTTCATAGCATTTGAATGAGGTTATGTCTAAGTTTTATTGATTTTAAACATGGGCAGGGAGCTTATGAAGACAATTGTACAGGGTTTAAAGAAAATATGTATGTTAAATAAAAAGAAGCCTATGGATATCCTAGATATAATCCCAAAACTATTGTCAGGCAATGGCATGTAATGAGGATGACATCAGAAATTTAACACAAAACACATGTTATGTGATGATCTGTCTCAATCTGTACAATGACATGCCAAGACCTGTATCTGGCGATTTCCTGCCCGGCCCTACTATCAGGTTATTTCTGTCCAAGGCGTCACCAAAAATGAGACAGAAATAGAATTGTTATTAACTTAGACGACAACAGCTTTCATCGCATTGTATCATCTCCCAATGATTCAAAGCACCATTCATATGAAATAGACTAAGGTATGATAGAGTTGTGATAAACATTGTTGTTGTGATGTCAGCAAACATTCTGCACGCAAATATTAAGTCACATGGGTTTACAGTCAAGGGAGTGCCACCAGTGAGCCGTGTTATTTTTCCTCTGAATAAAAAGGTAGTAATTAAAGTCGGGGCAGTTACAGAGCAGGTTGTCTACAGTATTTGATGCAGGTGTTTAGACATTAAGTTTGCTAATGCATGGAAAATTCTGCCCTCATTTTATAAAATAAAAATAGATGCAAACTAACACTGATTTCATAGTATATGAAAGGAATGGAAAAGATTTTCTGTAAGCAGATAATAGTTGTAAATAGCTGTTGCATCCGCACAGGCATTTGTTGCAGCAATATGACTTTGAATTATGATAATGTTGTTGGCATTACTTTTCAAATAAAGACTGATTTTATTTTCATCATGTTGACTGAGTCTGATTTCTTTATATCACGAGTTGACTATACTTTAGTCCAAGTTTAGTTGCTGTTTAGCTCTTTTTACTATATAAATTTTGTTCTGATTTATTTCAAAATATTAGTTATTGTGTTATATATTCTTCTCTTATTCATTTATCACGGTAAATTCCCAGAGACGTTTAATATCTTTGTGTCACATGCCAGCCTTGGGCAGGCATAGCAGAAAAAATGCAGCCATGTTTTTGTTTTATCATTCTGTGCGACATACTCTTCACATATCCTTCAACATGCAAAACTCTCAAGTTGAAACCAAAACAAGACAAAAGAAACTAACAAAGCTACACTTTGTTTGGAAAGATACAATGTATCTTTAATGTACCAACAAACTGTATCAAATTCAACAAGACTGAAAACCAAAAAAAGAGTATAAAAATTTAGATGATTCTAACTATCAAATGCATAATTTATATTTCTGTCGAGGATATTAAATCATATATCGATATATTATGCAAAGAAGTTTATGTTAGTTGAATATGTTTTTATTTTATATTAACAAACAGAAAGACATAGAAAGGGAAATATTTACAAAATTAGAAATATCGAGAAATAAAACAATGGTTAATAGTTAAAAAATTAAGTAATATCAAAAAAATATTTACATTTTTGTAGTAAATTCCAAATGTAGAAAATCATTTAATTATAATACAGCAGAAAGTGGTGAAAGTTTATTTTTAATGACGTGTGAACTGTACTCCATCTGTTAATATCTGTTATTATATAGACATACAAGAGGAATGAAATCCCACTTGAGGATTTAAATGATCATAATGAAACTCATCATTCTTTGGGTTATGATTAAGCAATGGGAGGATACAATCTTTGTTGCTTGTTTTTGGTATTATTACTGTACATCATGCTAATTACACTATTTTACAGTGATTCTTTGAAATAATAAATTATTAACAGGAAGCAGCTTAAATGTGGTGTTGGGGTCCTTCCCTCATCCTCATCATCATCATCATGCACTTGCCATGATGTTCTGCAGCTTCATCACCTCCTCAGGGGTCAGGGGAATTCTAGTTGCAGTGCTGGAGTTGACCATCAGCACAGCTGAAGGCTCCACCTCTAACCTCTGCATCCCTCTCTGCATCATGTCTTCCATGTAGAACGTAGAGTTTGTCCTTATTCCGGTTGGACTGGAACCTGGTTTGATTGGATTTTGGGGGGCCACGGTCTCTTTGGAGTGGGCATTCCAGAAATCTCTTGCTCTGGGCTTGAATGACCAGATCCCCTGGTCAGCTTCCCCTCTTGTTAAAAGGCCATCTGAAGTCTTACTGCTGGTGAGAGAACTATCCTTGTAGTTTTCTGTCTCTGTGTTTGGTACAAGATTTGATTTGTTCCTTAGCCTCAGATCCTCTGCTAAGCTCTGGTTCTGAGGACGACAAAATGTCATGTCTGTCGGGAGAATATCCTCACCCAACAAGCTTGTGTTTCCTAAGGACTCTTCGCTATCAGAGACAAGAAGCTCTTTTGTTTCTGGCAGCTTTTTAGAGGAACCATACAACCGTAGCCAGTTACGGAACACAGACAGTGGCACCTCGATTTCCATCTTGCCATCCTTTTCTTTGGAATTCCTCGGCAGAACATAACTGAAATTAAAACCTGCTGGTTCTGTTCTGACACATCTGTCCTTTGTTGGCTCAACTGGAAAGTCTTCCTTCAGAGAGCTTGCTTTTGGTTTGGCCACAAAGGCACTCAGGTCTGGTTCAGGGGTCAGAGAAGAAATCAATATTGGGCTTTCGGAGGGTGTCAGGACTTGGATATCATCATCATCGGTCTTACTCTTTTTCTCAGAGTCAGAAAAGCTTGGCACACCCTTGCTGGACTCACCCTCCTGGGCCTCAATTCCTTCACACCTCATTACGCCTGCATGTTTAGGGCTGTAGAGCGTAGATGGTTTGTTTAAAAATTTGGGATTCTTGGTTGATGCAAGTGGGGAGAACGACGAGACAGGGATGGGGTCAGACTCTTTAGCGGAAGCTTTCTTGCTCAGATTCAAGGGTTCTGAAGAAGACAATCCAGCTGACATCTTGTACTGCTCCGCCATAGAGCGCAGTAGTTTTAGAGGATCTGTAACCATGGGGGTTGAATCTTGATGAGCGGGGGTAAAGGTGAATGCTGGGTGCTTGGGAGCCGGGGGGCCATGATGTGGCATTACAGGGGATGGTATGGGTACATATGGTGGGAGAACTGGGTGGTACAAGGAGTGGTACGGGAGAGGCAGTGGGTAGAAACTCCCAAGTTGATCCGACTGGAAGAAGGGTGGTCCCTGAGCAAAGAAAACATGTGATTAATATAGGAGATATAATAGGTTTTCAATCATTAAAGAAAACTATGAGTATTTAATAATGATTCGACTATTGGATTAATTTGCAACCTCTTGTCAGTAAATCAATAACTAAACCGTTTTACACAGCAAACTAAATTACTTCTTGCATCAGAACTTATCTATTCAAATTATTAAAATGTACATGGTGTTAATATTTAGAAGACCTTCTGTATACATTGGCTACAGCACAAAAATGAATTTAAAATAACACCAACCAGTGGCAGAGATGGCAGCTTGCGTTTTGGTGGCCTCTGGCCCCCATCCTCTTCTTTGGGGTAGGGGTAGGGCCTTGGCTGATTGTGAGGCAAATTGCTCATTATTATGCCTTTCAAGTGACACTCGTAAGGCAGAAGCAACCTAAACAAATGATAATCGAATCAGATAAAAGCTTTCGATGTAATAAAACCACCCACACATATTGCATGCAAAGATAACTACACTGACTTTTCATAGTGTCTGCGTGTGCAGGTTGCTGCGCTTGTACTTCGCGGGTTTCCTCCCAGGGTGTTGTAAACCCGCTTCCACAGCTGATGAGAGGTCACCTGGAGTTAAGAAGATAGATTTTAAAACTTATATTCTCTATATAGAAACATTAAAGCACATTACAAAAATTAAAGCTCTGCACCCTGTTTTGGTGCATAACTTCGAATGCACAGTCAATATGAAATACTAGAAACAAATAAAAATTCAATGGCTTTATTCAACCTTTTAAAATAACTATGATTTTAGAAATGTGACATTAGAATTTGTCTGATATCATTCCAAAAATATTATTGCATTTTATATACATTTTGATGTGTATACAAATTTTAACTTTTATAAATAATTAGAATTGCAGCATAGAAATTGTGATGGAATTTATGAATAATTCGATGAAGTAAAAAGACTTTACCTATAGAGAGCATGAAATGTAAAGTATGTAAAATTACATTGTAATAAACACATTATAAGTTAGAAAACAGAAATACCTGATGATAGCCACCCAAGTCATTCACGGTCTTGAACATCAAATATAAATCAACTAGAAAGGAAAGGAAAAATAGAAATAAATGTTATTACATTTATCTATGCATAAAATCTGTGAATTTTATCGTAAGTAATTGAAATCAGATTATGTTTCAGATTTCCTGCCTTAGACAAAATATTTTTTTTCTTTTTCTCTAACTTAGAGAGTTATTATTATTTTTCCCCACTGGAATAAAGACACTATATACGCTCTTGGAGGCATGGAAATATTTTAGCTAAACCTGTTCCATTTTTAAGATGTGTGGAGTTTTCCTGCCTGATGCCGATATTACAACATATTTTGTGTAAACAAATACTGCAGGAATTTAACAGGAATAATTGCATAATTTTTCCAACAAGAAGATTTTCAGTGCACCAAGTCAGGGTATTTACTTTGTTTGAAGCCCAGGTTGGGGATCCTCTCTATTGGGGTGTCTCGCTTCTTCATGAAAAGGTAGAGATTTTTGAGGAACTGCTCCTCTGTGATCCCCTCCATTGAGTTTTTGGTAGTCTCTGCGTCATGTTCTTTGTTTGCCATTTCCACTTATATCTGAAAGCAATAACAACAAACGCAATTAGAAATGTAGAATCAGTTCATCTCAAGATTGCATTTGTATTTTTCCAGCCACTTCTTAAAATTTTAAAGTGATAAACATCTTTATTTCAACACTACCCTCTAGCTGAGAGAAAAGTCGTAGCAGGGCCCCATCGTGTGACTGCTAATGAAACCGTTTCTTATCTAGATGCAGTCATCTCTCATGCCTTTAGCTTGAGACATAAAAGTTGTATCAATGCTATGTTTTATCCCTTCAGCTTTGCACTTAAGTTATATTGCCTTAAGCAGCAAATATTAGCATTAATTGGAACTAAAATAATATTTATTTAAGATTATCCTTATTTTTTCTATCCATAATGGAAGAGAAATTTAAAAAAAAAGCTTTTTAAATCATTTATATACCAAAAAGAAGAGATTGGAAAATAAACACATACATTTTCTAACTTATGAGCATCTTAAATCTGGATTTAAACCAAATTGCTCCTCACCTTTAAAGAAGATTAGGATGAAAAGAGTTATCTCATCACTCTTAAGGTCAGAAAACAAGCCAAGAAGCTGTGGTGCGTGATCCCTGCAAGAAGTTAAAAGATCGCTCAAATCTCTGCAACAACAACTTATTAAGGCTGCGTCAGTCACACACTTGTCCCTTGAGTCTTTGTGACAAAGTAATAAACCAGCAGAAGGGGGTGTACACTACATTGACTTCCTGCTGAGATTTGGATTGTTGAACCAGTTTGACTCGCTCCTGAGAATGTGACCAGAAAAGCAAAGTGTGAGGAAATACACTGTCAAAGGAACACAACATATTTGCATATTATATTTACCGGTACTACTCACAACTTATTTCTTTAATGACATTTTTTGCCTCATACGACTCAATACAAATTTTTTTCTCAAGCAATTAGTGCAATTGGCCTTTAGATATGGTGGCTGGCAGGAAAGGGGGCTACATGTTTCTGCAGCTTTTTTTTTTTTTTAACCAACATTTATCTTAAAAAGATATAAATATAAGTTTTTGCACTACTTGAAAAACAAAGAGCATCTCTTAAGCAGTGCAGACACTGAATTACAATGAACTTGTTCATAAATTTCTTCTTTTTTTCACATTATTATAAAACCACAACATCTTCCAGGTGTTGAAATGGGATGTTGCAATTGATTAACAATATTTTATTGCATTATTTCAACATGCTTACAGGTTCTTCCATTTCAAATAAACACACAGACAGACAAAAGATATGCAAAACATCTTCTTTTTAAAGTACAAGGTGAATCTTGAAAAAGGATGGGCTATAGCGCCACGTTTTCAAACCTGGTATTGCTGCTATCAACGAAGAACTGGACGTTCATGTCCCTGTTTTCATTTACTCATCAGAACTAGTATTGACATATTGGGAAAAAAACATTACCTGATACACTGAGGCAGGATTTCAGTTTCTCATGTTAGGCCAGTACTTGTTAGAAGTATTCTTGGGTGATGATTAGCTCTAATGGTGTGGGTAGGGGATTGTTTTCACTAGATATCAATCTGAAAACACATCCTCTATATGTGGTAGAAGGAAAGATTTTCATCGGGGATGTGAAGTCAACGGTTTAGCATCAACTGCATGATGCTATCATATTAGTATGGAACAAAGCATCTGAATGTTTCTAACGTCTTGTTAATCTATGATCGATCTGAAGAATGAAAGACGTTTTAAGAGCGAAAGTGGGACAATCACAGGAGTTGAAAGGTGTGTGAAAAAAAAATCCTGCATTTCACAAAGGATAAGACTTTTTATAATACGACTCAAGCTGTAAACAATAACTACATTTACAGAGCGATAATATGTGATAAATGGTTGAATTGCAATGTTGATGTTATCATTAAGGAAGAAGGAAGAATGATGTTAGCAAAAAAAGGTACTGTTTTTTTGGTTTGTGCTGCCTGTTTTGTTATTACAAAAGAAATATCTTCTTGACATAAGCAAACATGAGAGTGAAACAAAGACTTTTTAAGCCTTTGTGCTTGTGTTTGTTCTATCTTTTTAACTATGTGACAGATCAAGCTGATATTGTGCAAAAATGTGAAGAGGAAAAAAATTTAGTTTTTGTTTCAAAAGTCAAATTCTGTAAAGGGAGTTCATGCATTTGTTCAAGCCTTTACAATTAGGCCCTGAATAAATTTGAGGGCAACCGATTGCCTTTTAACCTTGCGCTGCAAGCTGGATTGTGTGAGATCTGAATTTTCAATCTCACAACTCAACTCAGTTCTAAACATATCAAACTAGCAGCTGCCAGGTTCATTGCCTTTAGTGGTTGCCATAAAGAACATCCGTCTTTTAAATACAATAAACCTATATCTTTCTTTAAATGAAACTTGTTGTAACCAGTTTCAGTGCCAGAGAATCTCCATAAAAGTGTCATTTCATAAATAAATCTTTTTAATTACTTAAAACAGTGAACAGCTTTGCTTAATAGGAAAATACAGAAAGCCAAATACAAGGGTGGAGCTAAAATTTCCAGGTATGCAGAATAATTGCTTTTAAATGCAATATATAATTGCTGTTGAAAGACAATTGGTTTAGTGTTCTGGCAATATATTCCTGCCTTCAGTTTTGTATTCATCTAGCCCCATGACAGTGACACGTCTGCAGCAACAATTGTCAGTTTGTGGAGGTTGTTCCCAGCTCAGACTTTAGGAATCTGAAAGGTGTGTCATGATCGCTATCCAAACACTGCTGGTATTCTCAACTGAATCTATTACAGCACAGACATTGAAACCTGACATGGAAACTATGTGAGTCAAATGGGTAGAAATCAGTTGAGCTTGATTCTCTGAAATCTGCCAGCATAGCTGTCATTATGAAAGCATTCATTAGTGTTTCATTTTTCTTATAAATGACAAGCAAGTGATAAGCATATCAAAATAGACAAATTGAATAGAAACAGGATGAAGATTTTTTTTTGGATTAAAGCTTAATATGACAATAACAAAAACTGACAAGCTAAACATTGATCTTTGATGACTAAAAAATGACTAGTCATAGGTTTGAGCTTTCGTCAATGAGACTAAATAAAAATCAGTGGATGGTTGGTCAGAAATTTGAAATGCATTTTTGTGCTCTAATCTGTTAGACGTGCTACGCAGTATCAGCCGTCCTGCTGTGTCTTGTTTGGTCACACCCACTACCTGGTGTGCAGCGCTGCACATTCTGTAGGACCACAGATGGATCATGGCAGCAAGGGCAAGGGTTGAAAATAAGCCGGAATGGTCCGGTATTGCGCTCTGAATTCTGACAAACTGATCTTCCAGCTGTGCTTGTGCAGAAATGCGTGTTTGCATGTGTGTAGCTCAGAGTCTGCGCTTTATGCTCCACACTGATGGTTCACTCTCAGCAGTATGGCTCTTCCTACCCTCGCTACTTAATAAAGTATGTGGGTGATCATCCACTGCCAAGCGTAAAAAATCCCTTTGTCTATCTATCAAGATTTTGTTTCTTCCAGCTCACAAGAGGTGATACTAAACATTCTTAAATTTCTAGAAAATATTTTATTGCATACTGTTTATTTTTGGGTAAAGACCCAGGTGAAAAGATACATATATCTTTGAATATTCTTTCTTATAGTTCTTCTATGAAACCATTAAATGTTTCCATGTATTTAAATATGATGTAAATGTTTCTTTTTATTGCAATTAAAAAAATGTCTATGTTTCCTTTGAATATGTCAACATTTTAGTTAGCAAATTCATTCAATTTAGGTCTGGATTGCCATGGCATTACTAGGCAATTATGTAGGTTCTCTGTATTTAATTTTTTATATCCAAACCCTGTGAATTTAAATCTACTTTGACCCCTGAGCAGCACTAACAGAGGGGTAAGTTGAAGAATAGAACAAAGCCAAAGTAGAAAGAAGAATGTTTTTGTTTTTTGCTTTTTTGGTGCAATGAAGATTTTTTTGATCTGTGTGTAATGTATAATTCATAGTAGACCAGGAACTGTTTGCTTTTGAATGGAAGCCTTGTTTGTTTAAAACCATGCCTTTATTTTACATTTTGTTGGCTTGTCTATCTGCTATATTAACCAGAGATGGCAAAAGTACTCTCTTTCCGTACTTGAGTAAAAGTACAGATACTTGTGTTAAAAAATACTCTGGTAAAAGTGGAAGTACTGATTAAACTTCTTTACTCAAGTAAAAGTAACAAAGTACAGGCTTGTAAATTTACTTAAAGTATAAAAGTAAAAGTAGAAACCACTTTTTTCATGCCGTTCCCTACATTTTAAATGGATGTCTGCCAATAGGACTAGATCTCCATTGTGTTCCTTTTCAATCATCTCGTCGTCCATACTACTATGCTAATGCCACCGCCACCAAGCTGCAATGATTTGCCGCGAATGAATACCGCCGAATCTGTCGATTCATCTTGTAGTGGTGCGTCAAATGCAACGTAGATTCCCATCCAATTAGATTGAATTTGGTATTGATGACGTGAAAAATAATAACGGTAACTCAATTGAAATTATTCAAAACTAAAGTAACGAGCCAATTTTTTATAATGTAAGGAGTAGAAAGTACAGATATTTGTGTAAAAATGTAAGGAGTAGAAGTAAAAAGTCACCATAAAAATAAGTAGTAAAGTAAAGTAAAAATATCAGAAAAATCTACTTGAGTACAGTAACGAAGTATTTGTACTTCGTTACTTCCCATCTCTGATATTAACCATTATGATGTGTTGAACTAGATCTGCTATTTCCACAGCTTTTGTGAGACATTTTTTTGTAAAGTAGGACATTAAGTTGATTTGAATTCTATAAATCTATGTTTTCTTCCCAACAACAACGATGGATTGCAAGGCAACATTCTATACCCAGCAATTATATTATCTAGACAATAGCTGTCAGTCTAGTAAAAAGTCTGGTTGTTATTCAAAACTGTAAAACTTTTTTTGCAACATAAAAATGACTACAACTAAATTAAAACCTTTTATAGGTTATAGTTGACTAAAACCGACTAAAACTTTTATATAATCATAATGATTAAAATGCGACTAAGATTAATAACAGTTTTCATCCTGAACACTAAGATTTAACCTAAGATGGCTGTCAAAAACAACACTGCAAACAATACAGTTTATCACTACTTCTCCATCTCATCCATGAAAGCCAGTGTGTCTTTAGATCAACAAGAGAGGTCAGAAAGGAAAAATGTGAAACTGAGCTGTTAAAGAGAAGCTGAAATGTGAAAAATTTTTTAAAAGTTATGATCTTACAGCACAAGATTTTTTGAATAGCCCCAGATGTTAGAAAAAAAAACATTTACCTAAAAAGATGCAGTAAACCTATAAATGACATTAGAATAATTTATATCATATACAAAAAAATCTGGTCTAGTTTTTATTTTTTCTATATAATCACTACTCGCTCTGCCATAACCTGAGAATGATTATTTGAACAGACATGGCAGTGAAGTCACGCAGTTACTGTATACATGCACTCGTAGGCCCAGGTCAGCGTTTTTACCGTCTTTAGATGGCTAGAATGCCATTATAACTATTAGAACCAAATTTATGCTGAGCCATTAAAAAAAAATAAAAAATAAAAAAAAGTACAACCTAAATATTCACAGAATTAGCTTATTGTAAGTTATAGTTAATTACCTATTCACTCAGCAAAGCAAAAGATGAAACTTTACTCTAATCAGTAACCCAGGGGTCAGGATGAGGGATGCAAAGCAGAGTTTTACCCTACTGTAGCTACAGTTAACTCATAAGCTCTGGGGTTGATATCAAACAGCAATAGTCCTTTCTTTGAGCCTCAACTTGGATTTGTATCATGATGTAAAATAATCTGGTTCTTAGTTTATAGAATATAAAGCTTTTTTTTTTTTCTTAAAAGAGACAAATGAAGGTCTTTCAGATTATCACATTGCTGTTACCAGCCCAGTTATACAACTAGCAGATATACTGGTAACCGTAGGACATAGTTGTAAGACAAGTAAGACAAGTGCAAAACTTAGTTTTGTTCTTTTTTCTCCAAATTCTGTGTGCTAACTCTAAATAAACGGCTTTAGGTTTCTTAAAGGTGCAGGATGAAAAATAAATAAATAATAACAATCAATCATAAATGTTCCATTGATTAGTGAACTCTTAGTTTTCTGAATGTGTAATATGCAGTATTATATAAACTAAACTTATTAAACAAGAATACAGTTTTACTCTAAGTAAAACCTTTGTACCACTTACTGTAAACCGTTCCTAATAACTGAAATATTGATACTGATAACAGGATAAACAATGGTCAACAAAAGGTCCAGGATCTATTTTATTATTTTAAACCTGATGAGTTAAAGTGTTTCCTCCAACGAAAGCATTTAGGCATTAAAATAAAGACATCAATATTAGTTTATATGTCCAGTGATGAATAACAGATTGTTGTAAAATCTCTTATTTAATAAATGAAGACAGTGTCTTTATACATTGAATCAAAAGTTGGAAAGACATTGGTACAACAGAAAAGGTTTATGAAAAATGGAGCCTATTTATCATATATTGATCAAATGTTTATCATATATATATACAGGACTGTCTCAGAAAATTAGAATATTGTGATAAAGTTCTTTATTTTCTGTAATGCAATTAAAAATCATGAAATGTCAACCATTCTGGATTCATTACAAATAAACTGAAATATCGCAAGCCTTTTATTGTTTTAATATCGCTGATTATGACGTACAGCTAAAGAAATTCCCAGCTCGGAGATCAAAATACTAGAATACTGTGAAAAAGTATA
>NW_015150950.1:75273-80046 GCF_000732505.1 Cyprinodon variegatus
TATACTTTTTCACAGTATTCTAGTATTTTGATCTCCGAGCTGGGAATTTCTTTAGCTGTACGTCATAATCAGCGATATTAAAACAATAAAAGGCTTGCGATATTTCAGTTGATTTGTAATGAATCCAGAATGTATGACATTTCATGATTTTTAATTGCATTACAGAAAATAAAGAACTTTATCACAATATTCTAATTTTCTGAGACAGTCCTGTATATATATATATATATATATATATATACATTTATTTTGAAGATGTCACTAATAATCAAGAAGATTAACTTTAAAACAATTTCTGAGTTTAAAAATAAACTTGGAGTTAGAATCAGCAAAAAATGTAGATGGTTGATTGTCTAAATATTTGAGAAGATTCCATTACATCCATCAGCAAAAGGGTAACTCTTTTTTTTTATTTTACAGGAAAGTTTAAAATTGAGAAATGTTTCATAATTTCAAAATTTAGAACTGTAAACAACGTTTCGATATAAAAAAATTACACACAGACTCTATTTTGTCTTCACAGAGGGATGATAAAGGGGAAATTCTAACTTAACTCCTCTCCACACCTAGAAGTAGCTGGAGGCCATGTCAACTATATAGTAAAACTGTACTTGCTTATGCAAATTATAGGGCATGTTCATTGATTGACAGCCTCCTTCAGTCCAATATGCAAATTTTTTGCTGAACATTCCAGGCAAAATATCTCTTTCTTTAGCTGGTATGGGAGGGACTACAATTAAATATCATGCAGCCGTTTGTATGTAAAGAACATGTCCTCTTAACCTTTGGCATAAATCCAAGATTTGGAAGTAAGTTCAGCTTTCATTTACCCGAAAAAACATGGAACTCACCCATCCAGTTAGATGTTAACAGACAACAGAAACCAACATGACAAACAGAGATCGCTGCCAAATACATCCAGTAAATATTGATTGCATAGAAGGCTTTACGGTTTCCACCGGGTCCTGTAGGACATTTTAAATTGTAGCTACAGAGCAAGAAATTGGGCATTTGTTGTGCTTTTGAACAGTCATACAGGGACTTTTTTGAAGGGGGGGCATGGAGGACCCCTTGAATTTTCTCATTAACACTGTGTGGGACAACTGCAGAGTGTAAATTGAGCCCCTAACAAACCAGGCATAGTCTTTCAGAATAGAGTAAAAAGAATGTCTCAGCAGCACTACTTCTCTCTGAAACGACGGTGAGGAGTTTGGTCTGGGAGTATTTACAATGTTTAATGGCAACAAGGATTCAGAATACAATTTCATGTGTTTTGTTTTGTAAATATAAACACTAGATAATCTTAAGTTATCACCAAAATATTGCCCAGTATAACTTGGTCCTGCCACCGACAAGGCAGCATCGATTTCTCTGCTGTGCTCAAAAAGTCAGGATGTGATTATAAAAAAGTGGAGGGTGTTGCACAACAACATCGTAACATGACAGAAGAAACATGGTGGAAACAGGCACTGTGGATAGATTTTTTTATTTAAAGCGCTGCATGGAGTTGAGTTCTGACATTCCTCTTAGAGCAACCGGAACAGCTTGTTCAAAAAGCACTAGTAACAACTCAAAGCATTTCCTACCAGAATGTTTAATTGCACTAAAAAGGAGAGCTATATCACAGTCTGCATCCACTTAACTGAAGTAAAGTGGCGGAATGATAAACCCTTTTGATGGTAAGACAGGGCAAGTTTATTTGTATAGCAGAATTCGTTACAAGGACAATTCAGAGTGCTTATAATAAGAATAGTTTTACATCTCTGTACAAAAGTAATCTTAAAGGCCGGAACACACCGGATCCTATTTTGCATCTGATCCGACAACAAATTGTGTCCAACGATGGACTACGCAGCAATTCAGCAGCTATTTCATGATTCTGACAGGAAGAGAAACGTGGTTACAAAGTAAAACACATCCACTTTAGGGGAAAACACAAATAAATCTGCATAGGGAAACTGTCAGTTTTGGAGTCGCACATACCATTTAAAGCAAGCAGGTTTTTTTTTTTTATACATTTTCATAATCTGTCTGAGTCAAATGTAGGAAATTGTCATTTGTGTGTCACAGACACAAAAGAGAAAAAAAAAAATCTGCACAGATCTACTGACCCTGCCTAGTTAGAGCCTCTCTATACACAGTCAGTTTAACATGGAATAAAATCGGATCGGAGATTGAAGTCATACACAACTGGTGTGTTCATTCCTTAAGTATTCCACACATTTTATTCATCTTTTTAGTCACCAAATAGGTTCCTGTTTTGTATTATCTTATAACGCAGTTTAATACTGAGTAGGAAAACAAACTTTTTTGTTTATTCAGTCAGTATTTATGACAGCCGGCACAATAAACTGTTATAATATGGTGTACTTTTTAAACTCAGCATGAAAATCCATTTTCCATCCACTTTCTCCCACTTAGTCCTTGTCAGGGTCGCTGTGGGGGCGGTGCCAATCTCCGGCTAGGGTTAGTCTATGGGCATGAGGCGGGGCACACACTGGACAGGTCGCCAGTCTGTCACAGGGCAACACAGAGACACACAAAGACCATGCCCACACACACTCACACCTATGGACAATATAGAGAAGTCATGTTTTTGGACTATGGGAGGAAGCCGGAGTACCTGGAGAAAACACACGCATGCACAGGTAGAATATGCAAACTCCATGCAGAAAGACCTTTGGTCAGGAATCGAAACCAGAACCTTCTTTCTGCGGGGAAACAGCGTTACCCGCTGCACCACTGTTTTATTGATGCAAAAAAAGACCAGTAACTCACTTTATCTGTTCTCCTGAGCTCCTGAAATGAGAAAAGTACACTGTTCTGTTTAATGCAATGCTTTATGATTGTGTATATCGGAGTCTGCACCACTTGATATGCACAGTCTATTTCCAAACAGGGATAAGGTGGCTTGTTTACCTTAGGATTCAGAGATTTTACATTGAAATTTCCCCTAAGTGGATTTGTCTTACCTTGACACCTTGTCTCTCCTCTCATTTCCAACAGGGTACAAGTATCACAACCTTGTACCATTCAATTTTCCATTAAACCAGACAATAAAAGGAGTGTTCTGTGTTCTGGCTCTTGATTTAGCCCAACAACTTGCCTACTTTTGTGCGTTACTCTTACCTCTGAAAAGCTGAAAAAAACTTAGGCAGTCTGCTTGATTTTGTCGTACCTCATTAATAGAATTTTAAACTCTGCAAATAGTATAAGAGAAAAATAACTGACCTTTCAAAAAAAACAAATATCTAAAGCATTTGTAAAACCTTTGTCTGATTGCAACCAAGAAAGGACAGGGAAGTCTGCTAAGAAAAAGATAATAAAAATATAAAAAAAATATTTCCTCATTCTTCCTCATGTTATCTAAATCTTGTTTTGGAAAACAATTGAAAATATTTTTCCAGTACCAACATTTAAAATAACTACAGAACAATGAAAGTTATTTGGTCAACATTCTTAGCACCATTTCAACATGCTGGTGGTTCTTTTATAATGTAACATATTGTACATGTCTGTAGCTAGAGTTAAATTTTCAAAGCCTGGAAAGGAGATGGTTTGCAGGTATTTATGTTTGAACCAGATTAATAAGCAAACATAGGATTTATAAGAAATAATAAAAACATGTTCTTTGTGTTGCTGAATGATATAAAATACCACAATGATGTTTACACATGCTAGGCTGGATGTGAGCATGCAATGTAATATTTGTATATCAATAAATCACAGCCAGCTTGTCGGTCATGCTACTTCAACCGTAACAAAAAATGTTCCCTTGTCACTGCCAATCATTTAGGTGACAAATAAGAAAATGGGAGAAACTAGGACACATGAATGACTGTAGGCATTGTACTCTTAAAAAATCACTCAAACAAAATTTACCTTATGCCTAGACAAGAGGAACACACCCAGTACAACATAATTATGTAGGTCACTACCTGGGATTATGAAAGAGCAAAAGTAGAACAGATGAGTGCTTCTTGTCTTGACAAAGAAGAATACTTTGTCAACACATATGCTTTTTTCATTTTATCAATTTTGTTTAATCTTTTAATTTAATTTTTTTTTGTAAAACTGTAAAACGATTGAATATTTCATTATTTAAGCAGAATTTTTGCTTTGTGCAATAAAAATGTAGGACCTGATCTTCTGGTTCCAAGAGACAGGGTTTGGAGAAAGGCCTTTGAAACAATGTTGAACTCCAATTACTTAACTTAAAATTGGGGTGCGGCTTAAAATATTCTTCAATTTCAACCTCCAGAACACTCTGGATATAATTTGGCTTATAGTGCAGCAAAAAGAAAAAGGTTCCATTGTAACCAGAACACAATGAATCAAAGTAAGAGAGGGAAACAGCTTGTGAATCTATATAATCTTGCCTCTTTAAAAATATGTTATTGTCTTGATTTTTATCAGACTCTTGTTTCCAGCAGATCCTATTTTCAAACCTGCAATTTCTCCATGCACACTGGCAAAGTACACTTCTTTGCTTACCATGGCAGTTCTTCATCTAAGTCTTTTTCGGTAAATGTTTCTATTTTATTCACCTTAGGACTGAATTGCAAGTTTCTTTCTTACGACGGAGTATTAGGGCCACACATGAAGAGAAAAAATATTTTTGCCATGACGAGATTAAACTCAAAACGCCCATGCTAGAGTCGACATTTCGAGAATAAAGTTGAAATGTCATGTTGAGTTTAATCTCGACGTGTCGACTTTAAACTCGCCCTGTCGACTTTAAACTCGCCCTGTCGACTTTAAACTCGCCCTGTC
>NW_015150950.1:80425-85763 GCF_000732505.1 Cyprinodon variegatus
AAAGTCAACAGGGCGAGTTTAAAGTCGACAGGGCGAGTTTAAAGTCGACAGGGCGAGTTTAAAGTCGACACGTCGAGATTAAACTCAACATGACATTTCAACTTTATTCTCGAAATGTCGACTTTAAAGTCGACATGTCGAGTTTAATCTCGTCATGGCAAAAATATTTTTTCTCTTCATGTGTGGCCCTAATACTCCGTCGTACTTTCTTTTGGACTGATTCTATGAAAGAATTTTTTTTCTTACCAAGTTTCTCCTCTTGCCTTTCTTAATTTTAGACCACCTCCAGCAAATATGGCCTGACACTCCTATCGTCTGACCAAGATAGTTGGTAAACTCTTGGGATTTTGCAATCTCTATTCCATGACACAAAACCTGGAATGGTTCAGCCGTTGCTTTATTTGCCATGCAGCATGGGAAATATTTCTTTTCGGTGCAGGCTGACTTTTTTGATTTTTTTTTTCTGTCAACCTTCAGAGTTTCTGACAGTGCCTCTAAATTGAGAATCCAAATAGAAAAATTCCTGGACATCTCTGTAAGATGTGAGTTTACATCTTTCGCCAAAATTATACCATCCCACCTTTGTTTCTGGGAACAGCAGCCTCTGTTCCTCTGCAAGGATCACATCCAGTTTGCAATTCTTCTCCCTTAACATTTTATTTTTAGAGTAAAAGGTCTGCAGATCCACTCATGCCCGGAAGCCTCACAATGGCCAGAAAAGTTGCAGATGTTTTCTAAATTTCATGATATACCAGGTATCCATCAGCTCCAAACAGCAGAAAGCCTGTTATAAAAAGCCAGTAATGCAAACATTTTCTGTGTCCTCAACTGACATCATCATCAGAAGCATAATCTTTGATTTCTGCCAGGAATCCATTGTGTTCCCTGATAAAAAAAAACGCATTGACAAAATAATATTTGGTTCAACATGAAGGCCGATGTGTGTATAATTACCTTATATTGCTATGGAGTGCTGTTTAGGACAGAAACAACTTTCACACACCACAATAGACATGGTCACCCACACTCACAAAAATACGATTTGACATACGTTTGTGTGTGCAGGAACTAATACTGGTCTGAATGAGAGGTTATATCTTTGTGTGTGGGAGTTGTATTTGTCACGGAAGAGGCGGGGAAAAAGTTGATGTGTGGAACCCAAACTAAGCAATATTAGATCAATATGCTGTGGCCAATAGGGGGCAGCAAAGCACGCAATTGCCAGCTGAGCCATCAACAATGAGCTACTAAGAAGAAGTAATATTCTGGCTAACAGCAATGTAAGCCACAAAAGTACGGGTCAAGCAACAGCAGTTTTAAATAGCATTTTATCATCACCGGATGCAATAAACAGTATAAGCAGCAGTGGCGGCTGGCCAATAGAGGGTGCTAGGGCGCCGCCCCACCCACCCAATAACCCTGATTAAGACATTTTTAATAATTTTATTTTATATTGAAATTTAAAATATTTCACAATATATTGATATATATATATTTTACATGTGCAAGATAAATATATATATAATCTTTTCTTTTTTTAATTAATTTATTTAGTTTTTATGACGTGTAAAGCATCATTGCATTTTTCGTGGGATTGGTGACGTATTTCCGCCCTAGGATGTAAGAATGTTAATCCATTGGTTGAATTTGAATCCATGGGCTGCGTCTTCCAGGACGTGTTATACCTGGACTGGATCCTTCGAAGTCCGTGAAAATAAGGAGACCGGAAGAGTTTTGGCTGTGAATTCAAACAGGTCTAGCCTTCCGCAGCTTTCACTGCCGTACACTGTGTCGCTTAGCAACCGTGAGAGTTGACACACAAAGCAGGAAAAGAATGAATACCGAACTTTTCAATACTGTTTCTTTTATGAAATTTTTCTTTTTTTCCTAAAGAAGAGGTGCTGGTGCACCTTCTTGATGAGTTTGGAACAGCTGGTCATCCAGGTCAGGTCCTCGAAGATGTGGACTTCCAGGAACTTAAAGCTGTCTACTTGCTCCATCACTGTCCCCTTGATGTGGATGGGTAGATGTGCACTTGATTATGAAAAAACAAACATATTCAGTCAAGCTAATTAAAAAAAAACGGTCTGCCATCCATGGAAATGTATTTAATTAGGCTATTTTGACATTAAGTTGGTTTGTTATAATATGCAGAAACAATAAATATTTGACCTCTTGCTCTCTTGAAGAAAGTTGTGAACCTGCATTTAGTTTGATTTTTTAAAACCTGGCTTGACATATCCACACCTATTGAGCCTGCCTTGGCCTTTATGAAATGGATGACGTCAGAATGTATTCATCATGGTAGGTCAAGCCTGACTTTAGCTCTTGTCCTGGAATTTCTAAATGTACCTTTTGTGAAATGGGTCTAAGGATGATGTTACAGCTTAACAGGATGCCAGTCCAGATGTGGCTACCATGAGGAGGAAAATAAATGTTATAACACATAGTTAAAATAACTAATACAGAAATCGAGAGGTAAAAAATGTGACAGTGTGAGAAAAAGTGCTCTTAATGCCCTGTGGCCAAAGTCTATAGCAGCATAACTATAGACTAAATAACCTAAGCCACTTTAACTTTATGCTTTTAAAAAAGGAAAGCGTTAAACTTGTTCTTAAAAGTAGACAGGGTGTCTGCCTCACATACTTAGATTGGATGTTGGTGTCACATGAAAAGAGCATGAAAACTAAAAGATGTGCCTCCTGTTCTACTTTAAGAAATACTTAAATCAACCAGGGGAAATCTATTTGGAGCTTATGTAACAATCAGATCTATGTTATATGCTTGAAATTGATTATTTAGGGCTTCATATGTAAATTTTAAGTAATGTTTTGAATTTAACAGGGAGCCAATGTTCTCTTAAGCAGCTAAATTGATAAATATAACCTCTATTTTCCTTTTTTCAATTAGAATTCCTGCAGCAGCATTTTGGATATGCTGGAGGCTTTTAACTGCATCTTGATATTAAAGAATTACAAACGTCAAGCCTGAAAGTAACACATGTAAAAGCTAAAACCTAACAGAAACCTTTAAACAATCCATTAATGTGTAAACGCTCACTAACTTATTTATCAACTCTATCCTTAAGGACTTTAGATAAGAAAGGAAAATTGGGTATGGATCTATAATAAAATAAAGAGGTCTATTAAGTAAATATTTAATTGTAGCTACAATAAAGCGTGTGGAACATATTGGTAGATGAATAAGCATGAAAATGAGAGAAACCGCTTTTTTTAAATAATCAGTTCAGATTCAATCTAACATACAAGCTGAAGTTTTAGATGAAGGAACTGATTCAAAAATATTAGTAAGCTCAATTAGTTTAAAACAACCCATATACATTTTCTAAAGTTGTCTCCAATGTTGCCTCACTATTAACCTCCAGATTCCACATCCTCTGTGCTTGCTCTGTTTCACTCATGTCCAACTAATGGAAAAACTGTCATGATTTTATTCAAAGATCTGACCCACATGCAGAAAACTAAACAGAGAGACCAGGGGAAGGTTTAACAGGTTTATTGAGAACTGGTAGAGATGGGTCAAGTGCTGCTCTGAACACTGGCGAACTGGGACTGAAAAGTGAAGGGGAAGTTCCTGTGGTTAGTTCTGGCTCAGTGGTAAATTTGAGCTTCGATTTGCAAAAGGGATTAAAGGCAACAGGACTCACGTTTCCAGAAAAGGTGTCTTTCTCTGAATCCAGTCAGTATGGGTTGTTCCAGTAATAGACTTGCTCGCTGGAGGGCGGACAGGGTTCACCCAGGTTTAGGTGTTTCTTTGAGGAACAGAGGAGCTGACTGCCACTAAGATTTCCAATTGGAGTTGAACGATTTGTTGTGGAGATGAATCCCCAGCTCAGTTTGAAGCTCAGACGATCCTTCCAGGGAGAGAAGGTCCGAAACATCCAGTTTGCAGGATGACTTCCTGCCGAGAGGCAAAGACAAAAAAACAACAAGGTTAAGACTCAGGTTGTCAAAAACTCAGTTTGACTCAGCAAAACTCAGCTTGGCTAGAGTACCCAAAATTGGCAAACACTCTGGCCTTGAGGTAGTGGCAGTCAGCAGCTTAAGAGTCCTCCGGTAACAACAAACGGTTGTTGTTGATATAAATTCAAAAGCAGTTTAGCTTAATGAGGCTAACTGACCGAGCTAAAAGAGGCTGACCTGTTAGCTGCTCCCCCTTTATACCATGGTCTTACAGTTACTTTGTTCACATAAACAGTACGTACACTTCTTCTCCATTGATGTTAATAGGATTCAATTTTTGCTTGCTTCTTCTGAAATCTACAATCATCTCCATTGTGTTGTTGAAATTCAGGATCACATGTTTGTTTTCACAAAATGTCACAAAGCGGTTAATCAGCTCTTTGGACTCAGCTTTCTGTCCATGTTTGATGAACTGAATGACTGCAGAATCATTTGAGTATTTCTGCAGATGGCAGGACTCTGTCGGTTACTTAAAAGTCAGAGGTGCACAGAGTAAAAAGGAATGGAGAGAGTACCATCCCCTGTTGTGCTAACAACTTGATTGGACAGCTGACCATTCAGTCTAAAAAACTGTGGTTTCTTTATCAGGCAGTCTCTATTCCAGGCAATTGTTGATGCCTCCACCTTCTGGAGTTTCTAACAAAGTAGGTCAGGCCGAATTGTATTAAAAGCAGAAAAAATCAAAGAACATGATCCTCACCATGCCATCTGCCTTGTATAAATGACAGTGGGTTTGTCGAAGCAAGTGTACAATGGCATCATCAACTCCAACTCCACGGCAAGCAAACTGCAAGGGGTCCTGTTAGCTGCTTGTTTTCTCACTTATGTAAACAAACATAAATCTATCTAGGAACTTCATGATGTGGGATGTCAGGGCAACACATCTATAGTCATTGAGGACAGTTAGCTGAGTCTTCTTTGGCACTGAAACAAGGCAGGGGGTCTTCCACAACACCGGAATCATGTCCGGGGTTCAAACTAAGGTGGAAGAGGTGCTGTGGAATCACACAGAGCTGCTCTGCATAGGCCTTCAGGACTCCGGGGCTGACACCATAAGGACCAGGTGTTATGATTCAGTCTCTCCAGTTCTCTCTTGACCTCTTCTACTTGACCTCTAGAGAGTAGGGCAACTATATCAAAATAATAATGATGTATAATGCAACTCCAATGAGGCAGTTAAACTGTCAACAAATGAATCAATTGGCTAAGGGAAAGCAATTGAAAGATTTTCCACTGCAGTCTTTTGTAATACAGAGGTATCAAATTTTTCAAAACACCATCAGTTGTTTTGACCGTTAACATGTTTACTGTTGGGATCTGGAGATTCTCCACCTTCTCCAGCAGAGTGCGCTGTG
>NW_015150950.1:86279-92034 GCF_000732505.1 Cyprinodon variegatus
AACTCTTCCGCATACCAAGCTAACCAACTATCCGTCTCTGCAGACGCCAGAGAATCCTGCCCGGACCAGAACCTGAATCTTTTTCTTATCATTTGTGTGAAACTTTAACAAACTCTGTTAAATCTTTTACCAAGTCTCCAGTGGTGTTCTGCATGTGGGTTTATCTCTAAACCGATCATGACATTTATATTAACTTAAGTTAGTTTTACAACAGCACACAAACTCTACAAAAAGATTTATTTTAGCTTGACAATCCAAAGAATATTTTCAAGATGACTTCTAGTGTGTAATGGGTGTTTGTGTTCTTTTTTGTTAGCAGTGTTTTTCTTCTATTTACATATATTAATTAGTATTAAGCATGAGCACTCAGGTAAGTGAAGCTGCTGTCAGCAGCTGTCAGAGTTCTACCTTCTGTTTGGGTTTATTTTAATTTTATTTGTATTTGTAATTGTTTTCTGTCAGTGTTTAGTTCTTGAGTTACCCTCAAGAAATAAACAGAGAACAGAGTACCCTCTGTTGCCCCCTTGTGCTTGTTTCCTTTCCTCTTGGCTTCCTTCTAGTTGGTTCCACTCACACCTGCTCCATATTCAGCTGATTAGCCCATCCTTTGTTCTGTTTCCCTTTTAAACACCACCTCTACAGTCACTCAGTGCTGGTTTGTCCTTTTGTTGCTTCCTCAACTATGGTTTCCCAAATGAGGTTTCACTGATGTTTGCTGATTTTTTGGTTCTTTGTAATTTGGCGTTTTGGATTTTACCTAAAGTTTCTATTCAGTTTATTTATATAGCGCCAATTCACAACACATGTAATCTCAAGGCACTTTACAGTTTACCAGATCATACACTCAAATTGATTCAAAATTTTCTATCTAAGGAAAACCAGTTCATTGCATTGATTAATTGACTTGGATGCAATCCCTCACACTTAGCAGTGCGAGCTTAATTAAATCTGCAAGACTCACTTCTATCGCCTGATCTCTGCATTTGGGTCCTCAAAAACTTCCTCACAATTGTTACAACAGAATCAGATATTGTTCTGGATTCCTTTCAGCTCCTTGAAAGACTGACAGCACATGTTACAAGCTTAGTTGTTATTAAAATTACATGGCCCGATAAATTTGTTCCATTTAGAAAATGGAACAAAGGTAATTCTTCTCTTTAACGTGTCCTGTTAAACCAGTATAACAGCCTCATCCATCATTTTCCATCATCAAGGACAAAGTAAGAAAAGATTATATCACTTTTACTTTATTGTTGATGAAATGTAATTTAATCCCTTCTTGATACATTGTTGGATTGACTATGCATCTAATGTAACACTTTATGCAGGATTATTGAATTGGCTGTCCCTAGTTTTTGTAAAACAACAAATTGAGCCTTATCAAAGATATTAAAGATCAGTCAACCATTTTTATAAATCGTCTAACCATCTTTTAACCCCTTTTAGATATTAATAATCCCCGTTACACTTTGAGTAACCAAGAAACGTTGACAAGAGATGGGCCACTGCAACACCACACTAATGCAAACTAGAAGAGAACAACACTATTAGAATGCTAATACATTAGTACCCAGTTGGGCTACATAAAAACACATTGCTGCTTGGATACCTACATACCCACATTCTAAGCTAACACCAAAACATCTTTTAGCTTAGTATTTACAAACAGCAGCTGCTTTCTTAACTTGAGATTCTGTGGGCACTACACATCCATGCTATGTCCCCTGAACACTAGACATAGTTTGTAGTAGAATTCACATTGCAGAACGTTGTTCTGACAAATACAGTAGACACTGTGGGCTTATTTTTGGTTTCAAAAAGTTAAAAACATCCATCTGAGATGTTCCTCAAAGAGTCACTGTCAAAGAGTCGTCCACACTTTTCCTTCAGCTTTTCAAAGGGTCTTCTAGACAATGCAGCACTAAGTAAAATTCCTACTGTGACCCTCGCAGAAAGAAACATGTTTTATTAAACATAACAGATAACAGTGATCCTTGAGACAGTCTGCAAAGGAAAGGGTTAAGTAGGAATACAAACACTTTTTTTCAATACCAATACCAGTGCTGCCAAAAAATATGAGGTTGTGCATAGGTTTTAATGGAAACCTTTGACAGAGAAAGACCTTTATGTTTCTTCCCTGATAAAATTGTTTTCACTGGCATTTCAGCATTACTTCATTGCTCTTATCATGTGAATGGTGATTTGCTTAACAATTTCTGCTTCTCTTTTTGAGCATGTCTATAAACAGATTTAAGACTTTTTATGGTCATAGTACCCAAGCCACCCAAAAACAAGAAAGAGACCAAAAAGACATAAGGTACATTAGAATATGGTTGTCACTTCAAATTCAAACCACCTTACAACTAAATTATTACAGCTTTCACAGTAAATTATTATGTTGCAAGAAAAACATTTGAAATGGTGAAAGGATGATATTCTCTAAGGCCAGAATTAACACGAACGGGTAAATAAAGGAGAAACCCTTAAAAATGGGATAAAACTAAGGGCTCTCCTTGTCAGGCACTCAGAATAGAATCTCAGGTTAGTGACTTCGAATCTCAAATGGGCCACGACTATGAGCCTAAATCACTAACCTGGTTCTGAGTTCAGTCCGAGCCTCGAGGAAGGAATAGAATCCAAATGGGAGGTTACTCATCAGCTTGCGGAGGGAGATGCCCCAAGAGTTCCGAGTGAAGAGCTGATCAGACCTATGAGCAGGTGACAGTCGATGCCAAGGAGCAGAAGTATCCATGGGGGTAAATCCAAAGCCGGAGTCGTAATAGAACCAGTTTTCCAGACCAGAAGACCACAGAGCTGAGGAGGTACCAGAGGAGGATCCAAGCTGAGGTCAGAAGAGACGTCCAAGTTCAGTAAGCTGGCAGATCTACTAGATCAGACTAGCAGAGCAAAACAGGGGCAAACTCAGAAGTCCCAAAAGCAGAAACAGGTCAGGATCAGAAAATCAGAATGTAATGGGATAGTTAGAGTTACACTCGCACATAGCTCAAATAATCTGGCGCCAATGGTAGGAAAACAGGCAGCATAAATAGCAGTAGGAAACAGGTGGATAAGATGAATGGTAATGAACAACCAGGCAGACTAGACAGGTGAATTGAATGAACAATTAATCCAGACATCAGCACCAAGATTTGACACTCCTGTTTTTAATAATCATCAATACTAGAGTCTTTAGATATTGAGATACTAATAATTAAGTTTTGTAAAAGTTTTGTAGTTAGGTTTTGTAAAAGAAAAACAGTTTTTTTGCCAGCTCCTGTTTTTTGCCCATACGAATTGCCAGCCTTTATCTCCTAGAGGAGACATAGCAGATATACACACTGAAACAGATAGTGATAGCTACAAAAATACTTAGGAATCTTGGAAAGGACGTGCTGCTGTTTAATGTCAACTCTTCACCTTTATCCACAGTAATATATACACTCACCCAACACAAACACATCTATTAGTATCTACACAAACCGGTATAACACTGTACTATGCTCAGTCAAAGAGGAATTACACGGGGTTCAGAAGGCTGGGATACTGAATGTGTAAACTCCATTTGACTGCAGGGCCTGTAATGTCTCTCATGAAAAATTACTCCTACTTCCTTGTTTTAAAGTTCAGAGTTTATTTGGCTGAGACTTTAACGTTCACGGAAGGAAAAAAAGTTTAAATTAAATTGTCTAATGAAATCACTGTCTGAGAATTCGGAGAACTGAGGAAGGGTTCTATCATTTATGACATGCAAAGCTGATTTTAAATCTCTGTCTCTGAAAGGGCACACTATGTAGGAAATCTTTGTCGAGGGGAATGGCAAAAAACAAGGGTGCATTGAAGGAGGAAACCTCTACCGTAGATCACCTGTAAATGGGTCTGCAGCTGGTTAGGCCATCTCCCGGATTGTTTGATCTGAGAAAAAAAGGCTGGGAGTCAGGAACAAGATCCGAATGAGGAGAGGAAACGTTGCGTGATTTAAGTTTGCTTTGCCGGTCCTGTACAAGTTGAGACATCTGATTTTTGCTCTAGAACGTAGAAGTTTATTGTTGGATCACGGTTTGAATGATGGAATCATGTTAACAAAGGAGAATACAGTACCTTGTTCGGAAAGGGTGGTCCGTGGTTGTGCAGTAGAGTCAGACTGGAAAAGATCAGGCATGGATCCTTATGTGAGCAACAACTATGAATACAACAGAAAATTTTTCAAAAGGTTTACTATTAGCACAAACAGCAGTGAATTCATAGAGGAAGTAAGAAGAATGCCATTTTAGAACAATCTCAGGATCTGAGGAGGAGATGAGAGTTAGATGTTTTGGCATTTCCAAAGGAATGAGGTGATGGATTGGAGTGGCTTACAACATGGTTGTCCTGGCTTGAAAGAAGGGATTAGGAAATTAGCCACACAACATACAAATAGCTGAAGACCTAACACACATATATGCAGTGATGGTTTCTGCTTATTTCTGAAAGTATGTGTTATTGTATTGAGCCACTGCCTGTTTGAACATGTCAGTCAGTGAGGAACAGTCCTGAGGAGCTATAATAAACCCCAGATATAACCCCTGGCCATATACATATTTGTTTCGTTACTCATTTGGTGACTTTTATGTTGGTCAGCAGTCTGATGTTAGCATGACAATGTAGTTGTCTAAAGCTCTCATTTAAGGGTAAAATACAGCTTTCTAGTACACCTTTCCCCCTGGCCAAGAAACCTGTTGAAACCTGCAAACAATAGGCTTTTAGTGGTAGTGGGATCATCTCACTGACCCGTATTCATCTGTGTTCAAACCACTCTGCACTTGATCCGGTTTAAAATTGCCTTCTTACGGCTCCTACCTTGGGAACAGCAGACCTGTGATGAACTGCTAATTTACTTGATACCGTTGAGCAGAACGTACATTGTCACAATGTCGCACCAGTTGAGCCTGATATAATTTGCTTTTTTACCAAATGCAGAATGGATCACAACCCATGTTTGAAAACCCCACATTAACCTGCCAATTTTAGTGGGAAAGCAGCTGAAGTTTCTTAGTGAGTGATGGAAACATTATTCAATATCCTCGCTGTCGGGAAAAAACCTTGTAACTCCCATTTTGGACATTTTTTTTTTCATAAATTGATACGATTGGTCAGTCCCCACGTGTGAACGTATGTTTTGGAAAATATTAACCAATTAAAAGTGTTGAAAAAAGGTTGGGACTTTTTTTAAAATTTCCTGTAAACTTTATGGTTTTGGACATACGAGGTTTCCGTCCGACAGCGACGATATGTTGTTTCCATTTCTTGGATTGTTGATTGGATAATCTAAATTGGAAAACACACCCATAGGTTTTACATTGATTTGTGACTAAACTGTCTCTGTAAAGTTCCTTGAGATGACTGACAGGTGTTGTGAAAATTGGGGGTATATAAATAAACTAAAATAAAATAGAATTTAATTGATACATTTCTACTTGTGAGCAGTGTTCGCAGATCATAGTGATGCTACTGCACGAGACATAGCTGGTGTATTCCCCAAGTTAGATGCCACAGATTTGACTTCCCTCGACATGCTCTCTGATTGCTTGTTAGTATCTTAGGCAGTTAAGCTTTGTTTAATCCAGAACAAGATCACTGAGCTATGTTCCCATAAACCTTTGAATGCAGAATTCTCAATTGGAGAGCACACCTTGGCTAGCTTGATGTTTGGGATAGCCATCTACAATGCATAAGCTGTCTTTATTTTGAATAAATACATGCTTTTTCCAATTCTAAA
>NW_015150950.1:93336-95580 GCF_000732505.1 Cyprinodon variegatus
ATTTCTCTATGACTTTAAATAGCCATTATTTCAAGCCATTATTTAATTCACCAAGTTGTGGCTTTTATATAGTCTAGCAGGTTTACATATTATTTTTTTCACTTTATTTCAATTCACCAAGGTGACTGTGGTTACCTCTTTTATGTTCAAATTTTTCAATCAATAGTTAAATCATTATGAAACTTAAATGACTTGCTTCGGTCCAATAATATAAAATCATCCAACAAAGTTAAATTAAATACAAAAGCCTGTTGTAGGAGTATGTTGTCCCTAAGAAGTGCTGATTTGAATTTAAAATCAATAGTTGAACATTACCCTTGTCAATAGGTAAAGAAGTTTAAATTTGAATAGCAATTCTTCAAACCCGGATCCAAATATTAAGTGTGGTCTGTTTTCTGTACATCAAAAGACCGAAACAGGTGGCCACAGAGACAAGCTGTCAACTATTTTTCTTTCTAAGCTTCTGCATGAAAGAGTTGAACCAGAGACCTGGGAGAGATGGGCTCTCAAATTACTAAATTAATTGGCTTTGTCCTTCTATTACTCTCCTGAGGACAACATAGGTGCTGTCTAGCACATTTGCTACTGTTCAGAAGTTCCAAGTAGCAATTACAATCTAATAAAAAAAGCATTGCAGGGGTTTGTAATGTATTACAAACTTTTATTCAACAAGGGTTACTACAGTAATGAGACATGGCTTACGTATCACAGCTTGGGGGAATGAGTTTCCAGTGTGGGTCCTAAGGCAGGTTCTGATTTCAAGCCCAGCTCCATGGACTGCCACACTGGGTCCCTGAGCAAAGACCCTTAAACCCACGCTGCTCCCCGGGAGCCTCACAATGGCAGCCCACTGCTCCCTAAGGGGGTGTTCATTTCTTTGCTCTGTACTTGTGAGAGTGTAATGACAGTAAAACGCTGAAAAAAAACATGAGCATATCTTTGTTTTCAGATACTCTCATCAATCTAGACTGCTAAAATATGTCTGATAAAATATGTTCTGCACCTCTTCGAGTAGCCTTGTTAATTGATATGAACTACAGACAAACTGATACTGATATTAAGCCATGTACGATGTTCATTTACTATTATAAAATTGTCCAGATATTAGACCACATACTGGCGTTATTTTCATTCTCACAACCAGTACAATTTGGGTTTAAACAATACACCCAAATAGGTGGCAGTAATATAAAATAAAATGAAGATAGGCAACAAAAAGAAGAAGGAAGAGGATGGAAAGCAGTGTCAGTGCCAGCAAGAGGAACAGAAGGAACAGTGGGAGTGACAGTGGCAGTGAGAATAATAGCAGGAGTGCCAACATGGTAGCTGAACAGACTGCTTAATGTCAGCATGACTTAAAACAACAAGACTGCTTAGGGGGGTTTTCAAGTGAAAGGTCATAGAAGACACAGGCCTTATAAATAATCTCCACTGACCATCCTAAAGACAAAACTCCCAGACCAAAAAGATAAGTGGCAAGGTGTATGCACTTCCATGCGGTGAGGAATTTTCTGATCTTTATATTGGAGAAACCAAACAATCTCTCCATAGACGCATGACTCAACTCAGGCGGGCTACCTCCTCTGGACAGGACTCTGGTGTCCAACAAAACCTTAAGGACAAATACATTAATTTGAGGACCAGGATGTTCACATTTTGGACAAAGAAAACAGCTGGTTTAGAAGGGGTTTGAAGGAAGCCATTTATGTTAAGAGAGAAAAAACAACCTTAAACAGAGGGGGTGGCCTCAGGTTCCAGCACTCAAAAACCTACAACCCAGCGATAGAGTTGATTCCTTCCATCTATCATCTCAATCCTCATTCCTACAGTATGCAGGGGACAAAAACATCTTGCCTGGTCAGCAAGGCAAACAATGACTCTAATGACTCCCTTTTTATTGGCATGGGTCAGTATCGGGTTTTGCAGGCCAACAACAACCTCAACAACTCCCCATTACTAAGGGGTGGACCTGTTTTTTAGGTTCAATTTGCATGTTTTCTCAGCCATGACAAGGCTTTTGTTTGTTCCACTCTATAAGCCTGGAACTCAAAAAGCTACTCCAGACATTTTGAAACGAGAAAGCTTGCTGGATGGGAAGCTAAACATCTTCAAACTTGGAAAACAAAGTCCAGTGTTTTTTTTTTTGTTTTTTTTCTGAACTCATCAGAAAAATTTGAAATCACAGTTCTTGATTCTGATAAAGGCCATCTGTAAGGTTTATTCAGCAAATTTGTCAAAAGGAGT
>NW_015150950.1:97308-99261 GCF_000732505.1 Cyprinodon variegatus
CATAAAGGTAAGAGTCTATCTTTGTCTGCTTTGAAAGAATCAGTGAAGAATGTTCAAAATGTGTATGTTGCATTTATATCTACACCTATTCTCTTTCTTCTGTTGAAGAAACTGTCAGTCACTTCATTTGGATGGCATCAAACTGCCCTCTGATATTAAAGTAAAACCTTGATGTTGTATTTGATCAGTGCATGTTGTTTTAATCTCATATTAAACAGATTTCTAGAATTTCCGTTTTTTTCACCTCTATAATATTTCCATAATTACAATTATTCTGTTAAGATGTGGGGCCGAAAACCTGCAAACACCTGCACTGACATGCCCCAAGCCAGCTTCACGGCTTCATTTTGAGACTGTAATAAGGGATTCAGCTTGTTTGGAAAATTCAGTGGCTCGGATTTTGTGTTTGAGGTCCCAAAACCTTATCCACCTTCCTCCATGCCCCAAATTTTGTTCTCAGTCCACCCCAAGTCTCAAGGCTCCACTCTAATCTTCAGACAAGGTTGTCTTTTGGATCTTCATGCATTTTTGTCCACCAAAAATCTGTGCCTCGTAGGGAGAACCTGACCTGAAGTTTTGGTGCCCCAATCAGACAGCAACTAGTTGTTTTTGTTGTTTTTTTTGTTAGCTTTCCAATGGATTAATTGGGGCATCTAACATTCACTGTTAAGAAAGGAGTAATATCATGATTCCTACTTATTCAATTTCTCCAAATTGCATGCCCCTGTTTCCTTTTATCGCATTTGTGTGATTGTGAGCATTATTTTCAACTAGATAATGCTGGTTTATGAACTATGAAACAAAATTCCATTGTCCTTAAACCCATATCATAATTCAATGCAAACCTGTTTATTTATATAGCCCCAATTCACAGATCATACAGTCAAATTGATTAAAGGTTTTCTATCTAAGGAAAACCAGTTGATTGCATCGACTCATCAACTCTAAGGCAATCCCTACACCAAGCATGTTTGTAGCAACAGTGGAGAGGAAAAACTCCCTTTTAACAGGAAGAAACCTCCAGCAGAACCAGACTCAGTGTGAGCGGCCATCTGCCAATGCCGACTGGGGTACAAGGAGATAGAAGCAGAGATACAAAAAAGGCAACTGTAAAAGGCGGCCCCATCCAGGAAACTCACAGCCAGGCAGACGAGGTCCAAGTCAGCTCCGATGTCAGAGGATGAAAAGAGCACATCCAGCCAGTCACAATCAGATAAGCAGGACTACACTGAAAAACAGACATATTATTCTTTTTTTAGCTTGCACTAATTAAGCAAGAAAAAATAGTCATCTCATGAAAAAAGTGTATTCAAATGAGTTGTTTAAAGTCACCAGCAGTGACCATAACCTTTTGTCAAAGGGAGATTGTATATACACTGCAATTAAAAGAAATTAACGATTGCATATTGATCAGAATAAAAATATTACAATGATACAACAGAAGGTGAGCTGCCTGATATTCTGTTGGTTTACGGGTGTGGCCTTGGTATAAGCCCTAAAGGGTTTCTGTCACACTCCATCACATTTTTTATTTTATTCTATTGGTGTATTCTGAGTTTTTATTTTGATCTGGGAAAATAAATAATAATAAAAAAAAAGCTGTGCAGAGAAGTCTTATTATTATATCTAGAAAAGCTATCTTGGGCACCACTAACTTCTAAAAACTGCTTCTATTTGGTGTAATTCATTTCTTTTTATTTACCTCTAGCAGGCCCTTTAAAGAATGCACATTACAGACCCTTGATGCCACAATGGGAGCTGCTTAATAACAAGGTGGTAAAGGGAACCTTGGTAATTGAAACTGTAATGAAAGATAATGTCAAAATGTTGTATGACTAGGCCCATCTTATAGCACACAAAGCTGTTAAAGGAGTGTATGCAATACAACAAGGATTAGAGTAATCGTGTCCGCAAATAAATTCTGACCACTTGACAGACAGACAGACAGACAGA
>NW_015150950.1:99530-104689 GCF_000732505.1 Cyprinodon variegatus
AGATCAGGGAACCTTATTCCCATTTGGTATTTTAACTTCCGTGTTTGCTTTTGTAAAACAGTTCTTTAATGTTTTTTCTTTAAAATAATATATTTTCTGTTTGTTTTTGGGCCTACTGCATTTACAAAGAAGGTTAATGTAAAAAAGTATACTGTATCTATATCAATCTGTCTTCTATAAGGATCAATGTTTAGCACCATTCAATAACACCCATTTTTTAGCTAATCCATCCTTTTTTTTTTACTGCCCTCAAATTCCAGCTTTTTCTCTGTTAAATCACCTATCAGCACAGAAATGCTTTCTGACCGAGGATCCACTTGAAGGTAAGCTGTAAACAGAATTAATACAAAATAAAAATGTTTAAAGGATAAAAAAATTAAGTTTATTTCTCCCCATCTGATACTATTTTAAAAATCCCATGAAGCCCAAGTTTAAAGATGCTACTAATGTGGATCATTGGGTAGTGCATCCAGCCTAGAATCCAGTCCTCAAAAAAAAAATGTCTTAGGTTGCATTTCTTCTTTTTCTTTCTCTAAGCACTTTACTGTTAAGACAAATTTCATATTCAAGTCACTATTGTCACAAATAACCTTTAAAAATAAGACACATAGTGGTCTAAACTGTATGGGTCAAGTCATGTGGTTTGAACAGCTGCTTTTTTTGGGCTATAGCACAAGGGCTGCCAAGTACGAGCAGCAGGCAATGCGGGAAGCAGTCTGCTATGTCTTTGAAAGTGATGAAAAACAGCAAAGTCTAAAAACTTTGATTTTCTGCTAAAGTTAACAGGGAGGTGGGTTATTTAATGCAAGCAAACCCTTGCCCTTTTAAAGCTCTGAAATTAGACCTGTTGTGAAAGCAGCATTAGTTTGATGCTTACAGTAGAAATGCTTTTGGGCACATGTATATTGTAGCTTGATAAAAATAAATGTTTAATACAAACTTTAAAGTCACTTTCAAAAGATATTTTTACTTTAACAAAGCAACCATATTGGAAAGCATAATGCAATTTATAAAACATGACAGTGCTAGATTTTAAAGGATAACTTTAAGATTTTAGTTTACCGGTAACAAAAAAAATATATATTACATGATATTAATTATGTTATATTACATAAGAAAAATATACTTTATCCAAAATCTTTTTTCTATTTGGACTACTTTAACTCATAATTAACATGAATGTGAAGGAATTACTACCACGCAGCGTGGGCTCTGAAGCTGAACTGTGTTTCACCTGTATCGTGAGGGCTGAAAGCTATTCTAAAAAGTCTATACCTGTCTTAAACACATAACTTTGTCAGGTGTGGCACGGCTTTATCTTCTTCTCAACTAGCACAAATCAGTCTTCCCATTGTGTCAAAGAAAACATTATAACACCTGGCTACAATTCTGAAATGCAGACATTCATGTATGGCTGGGGATTGGAAAACAAAGCACACCCATGAATATAACACATTCCAGATAGACAAAGACTATATTGCCCTAAATTGCACAGCTATTTTACAGGAGAAATAATTTTAGTGCTGTGTTTGGCTCTTTTGAAGTTGCACTAACCCCTCAAAGAAATTATAAAACACTTGTTTTGCTTTTTTAAACTTCCAAGCTGATGGAGTTTTTTTTTTCTTTTCACTTCATATTAATAGTAAAACACCATTAATTCTTCGGGACATTATATAATTTCAGTTTTAGATCATGACAGGAATCCAAATGCACCCTTGCAACTAGTAGATAGTTTTTTAAGCATTGGCTAAGCTGTTTGGTAAACTACATAGAGTAACCTCTCTTCTCAGCATTTGAAAGGATAAGATATGCCTGAAGAAGAGCCAAACAGAACCGGTTTCAAACGTATGTTTAAATCAAGGAGGATTGTTATAAACAAAAGATGGGTGTGATTATGAGGTGGTTACTGGTGTACATTTTTAACAAAGAGTCATCTAAGGTGTTGACTTTGTGCTGAAGCACACAATGTTTTACAAAAAGAAAACTTTCCACTTTCCACCAAAAGCAAAAAAAAAAGAAAAAATTAAAAGCACAACGTACCATACGTATGAGTGCATAAAACAAACATTTTGTATTGTCTCAGTACTCAGAAGGTCATAATAAATAGTTTTGTTTATTTTTCTCTTTCAAAACATAGATGTCTGTGATCATACCTTTTCTGCTTGGTATAATTTTTTAACAAGATGCAGTAAGTAGAGCTGATTCCGATTATCTGAATTTAGCTGAGTTAAAATGTAAGACAAAAGTATTTTTCTGATCAGTACAATCACCACAGTTAATGCTGCCTAGCCGCTCTGCAGATGACACCCTTTCATTTAAATGTTCTGATGAAGTGAAGAGGAAGAAAAACAGTGTACAGTATCCAAAGGTGTCAAAAGTATTAATGTTTATTGCTCAAGTCCAAGTATAATTCCTGCTGTTTAAAAACACTTTTCTGGAAGTTAGAGAATCAACTTAAGCTTTTTAAGCAAGTCAACGTGTAAAAGTACAATTTTTAAAAAATACTTAAAGGTATAGAAGACAAATGGCTGCTCAGTGGTGCAGTGGGTAGCACTAGAAGGTTCTGGGTTTGGTTCCCGGCCCAGGGTCTTTCTGCATGGAGTTTGCATGTTCTTCCTGAGCATGCATGGGTTCCGTCTGGTTACTCTGGCTTCCTCCCACAGTTTAAAAACATGACTGTTTTTGGACTGTGGGGTTAATTGGCGTCTCTAAATTCTCCTTAGCTGTGAGTGTGTGCATGAATGGTTCTTTGTCCCCTGTGTTGGACTAGCAACTTGTCCAGGGTGTATTGTCAGCCATTGACAGCTGGCGATAGGCACCAGCACCCCTTGTGACCCTAATTGGGACTAAGTGTGTAAAGAAAATGGATGGATGGTATAGAGGACAATCTTTTATTTGCATGTGGATCATCTAAATGAGTGGTCCTCCTAATAGTCAATCATTCTGGTGATATGTTTACGTGCTTGCCCAGATATCGCTCTTTTTTTGCACATGCTCAGTTTCAGGCTTATAAACGTGTGGTAAGCTACGGTTTCAGACAGTCATTGAAGCTCAACTTCGAAGCTCACATTTTAAGCTCTGGATGATGATTTCCTTAGTTTTATAGCTAATGGCAACAGTGTCAAATTTAACTTTAGTATCACTTATTTATTTCAGTATGTAGAAAGCCATAATAAAAATAAGCTCAAATGAAAGAAAACTAACAAATCTATTTTTAAAATGTAAAGGATAGAAGTAGAGATAATTGCAAAAAGAAAGTAAGGAGTAGAATTAAAAAGTTGTCTAAAAAATAATTACTCCAGTAAAATATAGAGAGCCACAATTTTTACTTAAGTAAGGTAACAAAGTATTTGTACATTGTTACTTGAAATCTCTGACAGCTCTCTACTTATGAGCTTTTAGGCTCTTACTAACGTTGAACATGATGTGCTTCAAAATGTTCTTAACCTTTGAAAATTAAAATATTTTACATTCTTATGGTAGCTCTGATTGCAATAATACAAGTTAAGCTTGCGTGGTTCATTTTAAATGAGAAATGCTTCAGGCAGTTTTAAACTGAAGCTCCATTATCAAAGCATTGCAGAGACTTCTCTTTATTTTTAGAAGTGTTCTTTAAACTAATGTTTTCTAAAACTAAATAGAAAAAGTTTTACCGGGCAAGGGTTTACAAAATGAGACTAGAAACATGTTATAGAATTGTAATATTTTTATCTATAGATTTTAGAAAGTCTTGTCAGTGTAAATTGACAAAAACCTAACCAGAAAGTGTTAAATACACTGCAAAAACGATCTAGAAATAAGTAAAAATTTCTTGAATTAAATGTATTCACCCTTAATTTGAGCAGGTTAATGAGATAGCTCTCCAATGGAATGTGTAATTTTACTCTTAAAATAAGATAATTAGATAATATGCACTTGAAATAAGATGATGCAATTGTGTTTTCATATTTGAACTGTTAATTGTCTTTTTCCATTGGCAAAATGTCTCTTTTACCTCCCCAATTCAAGAACAAATGCACTTATTTTAAGAAAAAATGACTTATTTAGATTAAGATTTTTTGCAGTGTAGTGTTTAGCATGCATGGCTCTAAACTTCTGCAACTTACTTGTGATGCAAAAAAATTAAATAAAACAATGAAAAAGAATAAGTGATTTTGAATGACATTTTGAGTCAGATGGCTTTTGTTGCCAACACAGTCAGACTTGTGAAGAGATGATTTTTTTTTCTCAGTTAAATCCTTTATAAGCTTTTTTTTTTCTTCCTTATAAGTGTTTCTTGCTTGTGCCTTTTGTTGGAATTAAGCCAAAAAATTGGGAACACAATTGTGTGAACATGCATCGACATGAGTCTTTACAGGTACCTGAAACAACTTCCTTACTGGATTAGTGCATAAAGCATTGCCAGTAAAACTGGCTTAAAAAGCATTTTCTTTTTCTTTTGCTTTGACAGTTTTTTGGCAGTTTTGAAATTGTGTGTTCACCGGGCTGAAATTAATTGGAAACCTTTTGCAATTATGAGTTACACCAAAATAAAATAGTAAAGAATATTCTGCAGCTTTAAGGTGTGTCATTTCTCCAGCTGATTACCAGGCATCTGCAGAGCTGAATGACTACTGATGAAGGAATTTAACCATTTGATCAATGTCCGTTGGACAGCAAGCCATTAGGTAATAGTTTCCCAAAACTAATTTTGGGTACTCCTGCTGATAATCAAACACATTACCTTATGGAATGTTTTAGAACTGCAAAACAATTTCTGAAGCATGCATGAAAATCATCTTTAGGACCATGTGGTACCAATGGGAGATACACCAATGCACACTGGTACAGTACCAACTGCATGTAATCACATTATATCTCGGAATGTAAAACAAAGGAGATAGAGAAGCATCAGTTGACTGTAACTGATATTAAAAGAGGAAAAGAACATCATGTTCCTGTATTTTCTTTCCACTGCAAACCTGTGCAGTCAGTTTCACAAAAGAAGATAAGACTTGTTATCGTAAAAGAACCTGTTGCCTGAGTCCATGATAAATCTCATGGACTACAGGAGAGTTTGCCCCTTTTAGAAGTTCGAAGCCTGATGTATTGTTGTATCGCCAGCTGCCTTTTATCCCAAACTACTTCTGTTTTAATTATCTTTAAAATAATTTTGCAGT
>NW_015150950.1:105937-118152 GCF_000732505.1 Cyprinodon variegatus
TACTTTTGGCAATATAGTGTATATATATATATATATATATATATACACATATATATTTATGTATATATATATACATTTATCTATATATATATTTTTTTAAGGCTGTCATACTGTTCAAAACTTTAAATGAACTGAATTGCTTTTCTTCGTCTTCGCATTGACATCTTCAGTCATCCATCTGTTTGAAACTACATCACGCATAATTCTTACAGGCCAACATTCATTCAATTTTTTCAAATTTCATTCAGTACCTTCAAGTTCCATTCAATATAATCCAAATTACATTCAATATGTTCAAGTTTCATTCATTATATTTTGACTCGTCAATATACATTATAATTTCCTAAACAAAATGCTATAAAAGTGAATCTATTTTTTAATTATAGAATAAATTGTTTTTGAAAGAAAGGAGACTGACATTAATGTTTCTTTTTAAAATGTTATTGCTACCTAATTTGCTAAGTTAGTAAATTTTGAGCTTTCATGTCATAGTTCGGCAATAACAGTAAAACCGTTCCTCATTACATTCACCTTTGTCCTTTCACAACATACATTTTGATCAACCAAGATAACAGGGATTTTAGCTAATATTTGTATTTGACGGAGACGGAGTTGGAGGAAGTTAGACGAGGAACCAGCACTGAGGAACTACACAAGGAGTGTATTTATGGGAGACATAACATAGAGGGGACTAACAAGCAGATTGGGAGCAGGTGTGAACAGAGCAGACAGGAAAGGAGCTAGGGAAAAAGGATAACACAAGAGGGCAGCAGAGGACAACAAATAAAAAACTGAAAACTGAAAAATAACCATAAAACATCACAAAATAAGAATTAAACCACTAAAACTAGAAAACATGGAGCAAAGTAAAACTTAATACTCAAAAGAAAACATAACGAAACCAAGACTGTGACACCAGCAGCTGGTAGAATTTGAGCAATATAACATCACACTGCCTTTGTTCTCAAGTTTACCTTGTGCAAATTATTGTTGATGTGGTTACATTTTGATCACGGATGTTATACTACTGGCTTAGACGCCCGATTTTATGTATGGCCACTCAGTAAATGGTATATATAAAAAAAAAAAACAATATGAAAGAGGCTTTCATTTTGCATTTCGTAATAATTTTTAATTCAACAAGCCTAAAATCCATGTTTTTATCTCCTAAAATGCTGCAGTAACACTTCCAGCTGAAATAAATAGAGCACAAATCCATTCTGTTTATTCATTTGGTTTTGTCAAATTCATTTTAGCATGTTGGTGTTGCTTTTGTAGCTTGAAAACATGATTATACTGTATTTTCAAATCAGTTAAACCTTAATACCACACATGTCGAACTCAAGGCCTGGGGTTCGAATCCAGCCAATCATGGCAATTCATTTGGAGAGCTGAAAAGGGTATTTTATGTCATGAGGTAGAGGCATATGTTCTTTTTAAGTGTAGAAAGTGGCTAAAACTAAAATGAAGAGACTAAAGTTAGCAGGGCAATGTTGATTGATTGACTTTGTTGATCCCACAGTGCAGAAATGCCAAAAGGAGAAAAAGCTACATGGGGTATTTATATATTTATAGCTGTTGAATCTATTATACTGCTCTAAAATGGGCAATATAAAACATGTGTTGTGAGACTTCTGTTTTAAAATAAATGTTACTTATTTACAAAGCTTGCCAGTTCAACATTATCTCATTTTACTGCAAAAAAAATCTCACCAAATGATGACAATTGTGGTGAGAGAATTGGTTATCTCAAATATCCTACATGTATCAAAGGTTTGATGTTTTTTTGTTTTTTTTCCAACAACTGTCTGTAGTGGAGCACACAAGTGTATTAAGGGATTCCTTATTTCAACACACGGTGGCGCTGTGGCTCAAGATTTTGTGTCATTTTTTCTGGTCAATAAACAATGCACTATTAAAAGTATGCTGTATACACTTCGTTACATTTAAAGTTTAACAGACATTTTACATTTTTTCTAAATTTGTTTCAATGTTGTTAAATTCATCACCAGTGATCTGAGAAGAGCTATGCAAATAAATGTACCAGAGAGGTTCTTTGAGCTCCCACAGCTGAAGTTACTTTCTGAGCATGTTTTTCTTTTCTTTTCTTTTCTTTTCTCACATTTTGTTCATCTTCCCCAGCAGAAGGCTGGCAGGGCTGTAGATGAAATAAGAAAAGCTGTTCAGAGGTACTTCAAAATCAAATCATGTTGCTTTTATTACAGTACTTTTCTACTAAAAACAAGGGTTGAATGCTGATATTGTTCTTCTGGGCAGCCTTAAAACACAGATTCACAACACAGCCCATGCATCTCTTCTGTTATGCTTGTCAATAGAAAAATAAATTAAGAATTCAGAGGTAGAGTGTGAGATTGACACTTAGATATGTTTGGCGAACTTCTGTAAAGGTCATACCAAAGTGCGGCTTCAAATGTCAAACATGCGTCTTTGAAGTTTAAGCCTTTGTAAGATTTGACAAAGGGATTTTTATTTTGTCTGACTTCAAAAACTGTTATTATTCATATTTTGGAGGATTTTCATTTGAATTCTTGGTTCTAAAATTACAAGCATTTAAGCACCAACAAATCGAAAAGATGTGAACCGCTTATGCAACATTAAAGTTTTAGGAATAGAGCAATAGAGTCATGTCTGTCTGATTTACACCAAATATTAGAGTCATTATTCTATAAATTGTATAAAACCTTGTAGTTTCTAAAAAGATTTAAGCTGCTATCCTGCAATTTTATTAGATTTTCTTTGAAAATGTATATTAAATGTATGTATGTTAGTGTTACATATATAGAGATATAGTAAATAAAACAACAGTTGATGAAAGTATTCATAAATGCATCAACACCCAGGCAGTCTTATTGATATATATCTATTATAGATATTATAGATTATACTCTTCATATTGTGGGTGGTTTTTTGCAGTTTTTCAAAATCCAATCCAAATTTATTTGTTAAGCATTAAAAAACAACAGCAGCTAAGAAAAGTGCTGTACAGAAAAACAAAAAACTAAAACTAAAACAGTACAGAAAAAAAGCAAAACAACTAAAGCATGGGTAAAAATAACATTCACACAATCAAATCAATAAAACTGGGTAAAGGATGAAAGGAATAAAACATAAAAAAAATATGAAAAAATATAAAAAAAAAAATAAAGTAAAATAGATAAAATAAAATAAATCAATTCTCTACCCTTTGATTAGAACCAAAAACTCCATAAAGAGTAAAAAAAAAAAAATGATATTCAAATTCCAAAAAAATATATGTCTAAACACCAACATATTTGTACATATTTTTTGAAAATGGTGAAGGATGATATTATAAGAAAAAGACTTTAGAAAAAAAGAAAAAAAAAGCGTTAACAATGCCTGTCTTTGAGTTACATTTGCCCCATTGCTCAGGAAGCAATGTGTGTGTACCTACTGGGGATGTAACAGCGGTGGAGGACGTATTTTCAGCAAATATCACTGACCTTTTTTTGCCCTTGGTGACCTTTCAAACCACATCTCATTTCTAACAGTGATAACCACCTGAGACCCTATACAGACGAAAAGGGTATTTTAACACCATGGAAGGCAATTGTAAAGTGGCAAATGTCACTATTTAAGGGGTGAATCTCCAAGGCAAGCATATGCTCACCACCCTCACAGGTGAAAGACTTCTTTGTTGCTTTTTAACTACAAACTATAGCAGTCATTTTTAAATTTTGGCAAAGACATTCGGTAGATTAGGCGTCATCTTTTAGAGGCACATGTCCAAACACAGACAGCTGTGTGTTATGATGACTTACTACCAAACTGGGTCCAAAACAACTTTTCAAAAGACCAATTAATATCAAGGGTGTTGCTGTGTGACCGTGACAAATCTTTCTCACACTGTGTTTCAAGAAAAAAGACTTGAGAAAAGCAAGGTTGCATAGTTAGGGAAAGCTTTTGTGGTAATAAAGTAGTGCTATGTTTTCAGGAATTAGAAAAAAAACATTTCAGTTAGCAAACACCAAACCATCCTGCTCCTCAGGGTGATAAGTCCTGCATATTTTTAGAATAATCTTCACTGATGCACAAAGATTCAACGGAATGAATTACCTCAGTCGCTTGCTATTGTTCTATACAGACATCAGTTTGCACCATGACTGGCAACACATAAAAGAGGAGACAAGCCCAAAATAATCAGACATTTCACTTGATAATTAACTACCTGGAATGAAGTTGAACAGCTTTTCTGAATTACAGTAAGTAAGTACTGAATGATCAGGAAAACGCCTCCAGCTCTAACATACCATCGCTTTGCGGTATATTTTCTAGAATAAATTTGTTCCACTAAAAGATTTGTCATATTATAAAATGTGTATCAGATACAAGTGTTTTTGTTCATTTAGTAGAAGGAAATATACTCCTTAAATGGGATAGAATGAAAGATTCCACCAATTCAACTAAAAAACATTTTTTACAGTGTGTTGGCAAATGAGGAGATAATCTAAGAGGGTACTACTGTATGTGTTAAAAAAGGAATCCTAACCAAAAGTAATGAAGAATCAGGAAATCAAGCGACAGTGCAATACCAAAGGAGAAATGAGGCGATGCACAAATGACAGAAATGTATAAAGAAGACAGGATAGGGGACGGATGACTGGAACAGAGGATTATAAAGGCGGTGGTTGATGAGTGACAAACAATAGTTGGTGACAAGGTGATCTCAGTATAAAGTAAAGTTGATGAGGACATCTAGGGGCACCGACAGGTAACAAGGAAACCACATTTAGGCAAAGAAAAACGCAAGAATAACAGCAGATTGATTAGAAATATACCATTTGTGATTAATCAATATAACCTGCAAAATTTAGTTTAATTTCTTTCCTTTTTTTTAATGTTGCTATACAACAATATGTTTGGTTTGGAAATTAATATCAAATTGAGAGTGCCAAATGCAACTCTTAACATATGCTAGGTTTTAATCAAATTTAGCAAGTTGTAGCACTGTCTGATTTTGAAGAGATAACCAACTGACAGAGCTACTAAGCATTCAGTTGTTTTATAAAGATCTCTCAAACAGCAAGCTGTATACACATTTACAAAAAATAAAATAAAAATACAGCTACTGTAACCCAAAGAAATATTTAAAGTAAAAAAAATAAAAAAAAAGCCAGCAATATTTAACTTCTAAAAACCCATCAGTTTTAAAGTGTTTACAAATAATAACTCAGAATGCATGAAAAATGAATGCAGGTAAAATGTTTACCAATATAAACATGTTAGACGTCGTTGGAAAGCTTAGATTCTCCACAATCAACCACCAAGTTCATTTTATGGACACAGCGAGCACCAAAGCACCATTAACCCAGATATAGCAGCATTTCAAAATGTAAATATGACAAAGCAGCCACAAAAGCAAGCAAGCCTTTATTAATGGAGCCTAGGTGGAAGTTTAACTGAAGAAACTCATTGTTTTTCATACAGCCACCTGCAACACAGCCAATCAGCTTTGAACCACACCTCCATGAAAGCCAATCGGCATCCACACCTGTCTGCTCCTGTGCGCAGGCGGCAGATGCGCTTTGACTTCATTCAGATTCATCAGAGTGTTATTCCTCCCGGACTCTTACTGCGTTCCCTGTCTCATCTGAACTGGTCCGGCAGAAGACTGCCATGTTAAGCCTGGTTCTGCCAGAGGGTTCTTCCCAATGGGGAATTTTTCCTCTCCACTGTCGCTTCATGCTTGCTCATCATGGACAGGTTCTCTCAACCTGTGTTATCCAGCTGGACTTCCATCTTCCATGACCCTGAGTGAAGCTCTAGTATCAGCTCACTCAATCCACTGGATCTCCCCATAAAGCTCAGCATACCATCTTGCTAGCCAGCAGTCTATAGACTGACCAACTTCATCTATCTCCAGTCCACCACCGGTTTCAGGCCTGGGGTCAAGGAAGAGCCCTATTCTTTGCTTTGTTCATGCATATCTATCAAAATTAAGCGCTATGTTTTTCTGCCAAGGTCTGAGTGCCAAAGACAAAGTAATTGTATCAATAAATTTCTCCCAATTGTCTTCTCTCTTTGTGTGAGTTTTTCAGATTGAACTGCTGTTCAAAAAAGACTATTATTTTTGAGAATAAAAAACAACAACTTTGTACATACATATATTCAGAAACTAGAAAGTGTTAGCTTTTAAATAATGTATCACACATGTAATTTGGGCTTACAGTCCCTAGGTTATTTGCTTTTCCATTTGGGTTTGCAAAATAGGCGAGAATTTCCCAAAATGAGGTGGATTTAATTGATTATAAATGAAAAGAATCGATGCACTAATATAGAAGTACATTATCAATATGTTGTTTTGTTTCTTTATTTTTATTAGAATTTGTAATCAAGGTCAAATTAGCCTAAAAGTAAATAAAGAACGACAATCATAGAATCAGGGGACAAAAGATAGAATAAAGAAAATATTTTTGGTTAAGCCATGTTTTTCAAAGAGTTTACTGAACATAAACTTTTGGGTAATTGATCCTTAATGTTCGCTCAACAAAGCATTAGAGGGAGTGATGAACCACTAAGTTGGCAACTAATACTACATCACACTGGACAGCAGGCGTGATGATGACATCTAGATTATGGGCCCAGGTCATCAGAAAGAAAATACTAGGTATAGCATGGTGTCTTTTTAAATAAATATGTTCTACAGTTGTTCAAGGCATAATTTTTTGGGAAACGCAGCCACAGTTTGCAGAGGTTTCAGATAATAATTTATTACTTAGTCACTGTCATCTAGTGGTGAAATTGGAGTATTTCATTCAAATGAACATTACAGCCTTGCACAGGACTGCCTTAAACTTGCTTTTTAGGCAACAGTAGCCCCTGTGTGTCTACTGTGGCAATAGCAGACGCCGTGAGTCGAAAAGACTCAATAACACAGATGTAACCATATCATCAGAAGGGAAGTCTTTACATGCAGGCGATTGCTGTGACAAAAAGCCAGTGTTCACAAAAGCTTTGAAAGCTAATAAACTCATGTACCAACAAGACTGGTATCTGTTTGTGGGATCTATGCAACAAGCAACACTAATTATTCAGAATGAAAAAGATTGGGCTTATGCTAATTTGGGCATTACGGTTTACTTACTTGTAAAGATAAGCATGGTAACTTCAGTGTCCCTTTTAAAATCTTTCTCCTTTATTAGCTAATTCAACCTGGAAAAGGCTTGTCCTATTTTTACTTACTTTGTTAATGTCTCTGGTTTTGCGTCTTTTACATGTTCTTTTTTGGTTTTCTTGTGCTGCTGCTGCTGCATATGCATGGTCCTGTTTTGTGCTGCAGAAGTTCAAACTTTAGTTCTTGGCTTAGCGTCTCCAAATGATCTTCACCGCCACCTCTCTATCGCACTGAACTGCCAGCAAGGGGAAACGCATTGTTATTTGTAAGTAATATTTGATCCCTCTTTGTACTTTCAAGATGGGTGACCAGCCAGTTAACAGCTGACCAAGTTACATTAAATAATGTTTAGGTTAATATGCAGCAGAGGTGTCTACAGTAATAATGTTTATTACTCAAGCAGAAATGTAAATTCTTTTGTCGAAGTTAAAATATTAACTCATCTATTAGGCATTAGGTATAATTTTAAAACTTTAATGCTGTGAAAACCAGAGTTCAAGATGTATGAGTTTTCTGCATAAAACAATAAAAAATTGAAAATAATAAAGAGCTCATACTCAACTTGGTATGTTTAAATTTCATTTTATTTATGGAAAATAAATATTTAAAACTATAAATTTAACATTTTCTTTCTGAAGTTATAAACACATGTATTAGCTAGCAGGAAATCCCAGAGTCCCTGTCAGCGGAGCTCTCCTGCTCCTCAAACTCTCAAAGCACATTTTAAAGTAGGCTCACGATTTAGATAAACTGCACAGATGAAGTGTTAAGGTCTATTTACTTGCTTAAAAACAAATGACAAAAAATTAGCAAGACATTTCTTCAGTCACCTCCTTACTGCTCTTAATGGTGCAATGCCTTTGCTTGCTGTTCGTAACCCTTCTCTTCAGCAAACCTGAGGAGTCCTACATAAGACCAGGACCTCAAATCTATCTATTCTATCAAATCTATTTTCAATTTTAATTAGGGCTGTATAAAAGGGTTATAAAAGGTATACATTTAATCAGTTGAAAACTGCAAAATAAGTAAGATGTCATATATACAGTTAGAATATAGACAATAGATAGATAATAGAATGATATGGTATTAATTGATATTCAGTGAAAATTGTATTGGACACTTGTATTATGTAAAACTTGATGGGAATCATTTCTATGCCTTGTGCTTATTACTCAAAAGCTTTATCTCCTATGTGAAAAAAAAACGATTTCCTTTTTAAAAAATTTATAAAAAAGTGAATGTTTAAAATATAGAATTGAGAATCTTCAACCATTCAAACTGTCAACATTTGTTATCACAAAGTGCACATCACAGAACTTCCATCATTCACACATGCTTTTCAACTTCGGTAAATGGCGGAAGCACTTTGAGGAGAACCTCTTTGAACTCTGTGTTTTCCTTATTTTGTAAGATTTCGTCATCAAGTCTGAACTTAAACATCAGCTTTAGAACTTTTATAGCTGTACAAATGTCTAAAGCAATCTTTCTGTTCTCCAATTTTTGTAGTAGTAGTTTTTAAAAGTAGTCTACACTAGTGGCTGCCTGAGCTTTCTGTAGACCTTTTAAGTTTTTCTCATTCTTCAATAACAACTCATTGTATTGCTGATGATGAGCTGATGCACCAGTTTTGAATGAATTGTTTCAAATTACTTTTGGTCTGATCATTCATTTATTTAAAAGTTGAAATAAACTCAGAGATGTGTTAAAATGGTATTAATTTTAAGCTTTACTTTTTGTCACTTTGTTAGCAGCAATCTGCTACATAGAAACAAAATACACTTTTCCCATTTTCTCTTATAGCAATAAAAAAATAACGGCAAAGATCTACGAAAAGCCAAATAAAACAAACATTTGCACAAATGAAAATATTTCCAGAAAGCTGATCACTGAAAACCTGCCAACACATGGTGTAGCATGTGATAAGTTGAAGACATTTCATCACTTTACAAGTTGTAAACAAAATAAAAAAAAAAAAAAAAAAAAACTGGTCAACAACATTATTTGCACCAGATAACCACCAGATATGTCACATCTGTGTTGGGTTAAATATATACAAACAATTTTTCTTTCCTTGAGCCACTGTACCGTATAGTACTGTACTGCATTTGTTTCTGTTATTCATAGGTCAATAAAACATACCCCTATATGGTCCTAATTTCCATAAAATACTTGAACACATTACATTGGGCTTAAGGTGTGAAAAAAGAAATCACATTTAATACATCCCTTTGTAATTCAACTTTGTGTAAATTCTATATTGTAGCCTTAAATCCTTATTTTTTTTATTCATCTAAATGCTCCTTTTTAGCTGTGGTTTTGAAATGAGATTTTACAAGAATATAATTTTAAACTCTTTGTCAGTTTCATATTTTTATTTGTCCACATGTACAGTATATCAATTTTAAAAATATGGGCACTAGTGGCTTTTATGTAGATGTGGTGGTCTAGTGGTTAGAATAAAGTGATTGCATTCCAGGGCAGAAGTTTCCCATTTCAAATTACTTTTCCCTTAGGAAGATCCTTAGCTCCAGAATTTTCCCTGGCTGCTGCATAGCAGTAACCCACTGTTCCCTAAGAGATGGATTAATGAAGAGGACACATTTTATTGCAATGCACAAAGCTGCAGTAACATTTTTTATTATCATTTTAATTTATTGTTGCAGATACAGATGAATTGAGCAGAGAGAGAAGGGAAATACATGCAGCAATGTGCAGTGAGAGTGGTTTTGTTTTGTTTGAGGCTTGAAAATAAGAGGTAGGATTGACCCCTTAGTTCCCATTTAAGGAACTCTTAATGCCTTAATTTTTTAAGATTCTGGACAATTCTTTCTTGGACACTAACTGACAACAGTTAGATATTACCCCTTCAGCCCCTAACTTGCAGTTAACAAAACAGGATCCAGAAGGATATTAATCAGGTGATTGGATGTAGAAGATTATCCTGACAGTGTGGCGGTAGGTGTTCAATAAGCATCTTAGTTTTTGGAACTTGGGATGTCTGTAACATGTGGGGGTGTGCTGTCACCAATGGTTCCATTCTAAGTGCTTAGTCACTATTTTTCGGGTGTGATGTGCGATCATACTGTATACTACTGAGAATTACATAATTGTATCTTCTTGGCCAATTCATTCCACTGTCGCCGTGTCCTGAACCTTTATCACGTGTTGTACTTCATATGGGGCCCACCCAGAAAATGTTGTGTCGTTACGCCATTAGTGTGAGTAGTCCGATTGAATCAGAGTGTCAGTTTGTATCATGTGAGGACATACTCACTGCCACTGATTTGCACAGTTTAAGTCGGGATGTGAGCAACGATTGAGAATATCACACAGTGTGGCTTTAGTGGAGATTATCTCCTGTTGTTGGGACACGTGACATGGAGATATGACTTACCCAATCAATCTTTCTACTTTTATCTTCAACAAAAATCTTCTTAGAGCCAGATCTGGGTCCTACGAAGACTGTAACTAACTTAAGCTATATTCAAAAAATTCATCTCTGAAACACATCAACTTTAGCCAATGAAGGGCCCTAAATCAGGGATGAAATTGAGGTATGCATTCAATAAGAAGATAACATAAAGATGTACTCTCAGTTCCTTGTATTATATTACCTCTACCTAGAGTTATGAAATGTGTGGTCAGTTATGTAAAACTATAATACAATAAATAGATTAAAAAAAAAGGTTTAGGTGTAATTCTGCATGTAATGTGATAAAGGCTCTTCTATTTTAAATGAGGTGACAAATGAAGAGTGTTATGAATGCAGCATTAGCTCCCCCTACTGGCTACCACAAGGATAAATAGTGTTTGTTAATGGAGCTGCAAAAGTTGAGTTTATGAACTATGTATAAAACCTTTTACCTTACTTATTTCAGCATACAGATTCAACAAGGTTCTTGAGAATAGTTTCATCTATAAAAACTGACTCTCAGAAAGAAATATTGGCAATCTCTTTCAAACAGCAATGTAGCAGATGGGGCAAATTCAGACCATTGAATATCACAGTTTGTTACATTAGGTTTTGTGTTTGTTGCCTTGTTATGCTAGGTCGTATGCTAATGCCTCATTGAGCATTTCAGAGATTATGAGAACTCGGTACATTATCATATAATTGTTATCTGCCCTGTGAGCAACTGATTAAAGCTTGGCAAGTGGCGCTTAAGAGCTTGCAAGCTGTGCAATAATACTGCTCAGGCTCAAAGCTGTTAATGGCTTTCAGACATTTGGTGAAACTGACAAAACATAGCAAAATGCCAGTCATAGTGACCTCAGGTGTTTACTCCAGTCTGTCTTGTTTTTGCTGCAGTAGTTTTATTTTCCCTTTACAAATAGTATGATTTAATTGAGCATTAACAAGAAAACCTAACTTAACCTTTTTATTTCCTTTAAAAGTTCCAGATTGACATGTCTGTTCAGTTGTCCACATGTTGCTTTCATTGACTAAATTATATTTAGTAGCTGATGAAACATCAACCATATTTCGTTTTTTTTACTTGTTTTGGATTCACTCTGTCTTCTTTTGCCTTTGCATTTTAGTTCCTCTCATATTGAGCTGTCTTTAATTTTGATATATGTTTTCCAGTTTCTAACCAGCCTCTGTTTAGTTACTGGACAGTAATACCCAACATTGTTGTCTTACAGTATGTCTCTTTTCTGCTTTTTTTTTTTTAACTTAGATGCTCAACTTCCTTCAGGATATATATTCATTTTTGGGTTTGTTCTTTATTCACACTGTTGCCTTTTTTTTGTTGTTTTTTTCCCCGTCAATTTTGCTTAAGTTATTTTTCTAACACCATTTGGTTTTGGGGGGTTTTTTTTGTACATTTTTCTCCTTTAAATCTTTTTTATTTTGCATTCATTCTGTTTAATTGTTACCTTTAAGTGGATCCTCGGTCAGGAAGCATTTCTGTGCTGATAGGTGATTTAACAGAGAAAAAGCTGGAATTTGAGGGCAGTAAAAAAGGATGGATTAGCTAAAAAATGGGTGTTATTGAATGGTGCTAAACATTGATCCTTATAGAAGACAGATTGATATAGATATATATATATATTTTTTTTT
>NW_015150950.1:118428-128842 GCF_000732505.1 Cyprinodon variegatus
CTATCTATCTATCTATCTATCTATCTATCTATCTATCTATCTATCTATCTATCTATCTATCTATCTATCTATCTATCTATCTATCTCTCTATCTACTTGTTTTTAATCTGTTTGCACAGTCACATCATCGGGACCTATATCCTTATGAGGACCAAAATCCTGGTCTCCATGTGGTTAAGTTCACATAAGTCAAAAAAATAAGACAAGGTGTTTGTATGTGTGTGATAAAAAAAATTAAATAATAAAATCCGGCAAGGCAGTATAGTCCAGCTTTTGTAATAGCACACAGGTAGTTTGCTTACTTGCTTACATTCTCTAACACTCTATTGTCCTGTTTTGATTGAAGGTCTCTCTGACACAGATTAAATTAGAGGGATAAAAAGATTCATGAAAGTCCTTGTTTTTACTAAATTTGAAGGGGGTAGGAAACCATCTCATAGCACCATCATAGCTCTCTGCCTGTGCTCACACCTTAATTGTGTCAGTGTTGGGAGATATCTAATTATAAGAGCCTTTTTCCTGGGATCCAAAGCATATTAGAGGGAGGGCAGCTCATTATGAAGACACACTGAGGATGAGGATGACTGATCTGTGGAAGGCTTTGCAGTTTGCCTGCTTCTAAAAGACAGTTCTGAAATTAGAATTAAGTTGCTGGCAATCCTTTCAATTAAGGACCACATAGTTTTTACATTAAGGTGTAAGTGCTTACTCTTTTGTGGGTGAGTCTCTTTTTAAATCTCGCATTCTCCTGTCAGCTGCTGGCTGGTTTGCTTCCCGTGCTATATCTAATTGTCATTCATCTTACAATCGCATCAGTATGGTAAATACTGCACTTCAGATAACTGTCAGTTTACCTTTTGCCGATGTTTAGTGGCTGTCAAGCCATCAATAATAATGACTTCCTGTTACACTGAAGAAAAACTAAGACTTCTGGAAGCAGTCTGTGAATGACTGCTGCTTCATGATAGGGATGCAAATTAAGTCAAGCTGAACTAAGTGTAATTCTCCTGTGTATTTCCAGGCTTATTTAGCATATTCTTAGCTCAACATTTATTTTTGGTGGGGGTGGGGGGCTATTAGTTGTATTTATATTAGTTGTATGGCAGTTTCTATTCTTTATTTACTAAGTGTTATATATTGACTTAATAATGGATGTTGGCTTACAACTTAGGGGTAAAGTAAATATAATCTATATAACATGGACTTGTCTGTTAAAGTATGATTTTTAAAATAGGCTTAAACCTTTCCTTTTTGATAAAGCTTATAGTTAGCCTCACTCAGGTTATCCAGTGCATTCTCTATAGTTAAGCTGCTATAGGCTTAGACTGCTGGAGGACATAACAGAGCCTTTTTATCATTTTGTTTCATTCTATCTCTATTCTCCCATTCTGCAGTATTTGTTAGCTCAATCTCTAACCTCATGCTCTCTCTGCTTGTCATCATAGTAGCTTCATCTGGTCTGTTCCTGTTTGGCTATGACACCATCCTGGAGAGAAATATCAGCTGTGCTGCTGCCATCAACACGTTTTTTTTTGATGTTGTAGATTGGCCTTTTTTTCAGTGTGGTCCTGTTTCTCTGACTGTGACTAGCTGGATGTGCTCTCTTCATCCTCTGACATGGGAGCTGGCTCGGAGCTTGTCTGCCTGGCTGTGTGTTTCCTGGATGAGGCCATCTGTGGAGCTGGTGGAAAGTTGCTTCTTTTTCTATATCTGCTTCTGTCTCCTTGTACCCCTGTCGGCCTCAGCAGATGGCCCCTCACACTGGGTTTGGTTCTGCTGGAGGTTTCTTCCTGTTAAAAGGGAGTTTTTCCTCTCCACTGTCGTTACAAGCATGCTTAGTGTGAGGGATTGCCTTCGAGGCAATGAGTCGACGCAATTAACTGGTTTTCTTTAGACAGAAAACTTTGAATCAGTTTGACTGTATGATCTGGTTGAACTGTCTCTGTAAAGTGCCTTGAGATGACGTGCTGTGAATTGGTGCTAGATAAATAAACTGAACTGAATTGAAAATAGAAATATTTAGCGCCCACAGAATTTCAACAGAGGCTGCTAATATGATCATTGTCCACTCAACATATAGTTAGGCTGTTATTATGAAGGACATTGCAAAACAAACTGGCTAATTCAGACCAGGGGATAAACCTTTGGCTCTGTGACTCCTGGATCCCCTTAAACAACTTATCATGTCTACAGAGAACGGAACTGGACTTCCCGGTGGTTCAAAGCTCTCTTTTTAGATGAATGTAACTAATGTGGAAACTCATGTCCTAGGATCTAGAGGGGAGGCTGGAGAGGCAAAGAATTCAAGTTACCTTAGCTCCAGTGTCATGTCTCTCCAGTCAGATATGATTTTGGAAGCAATTTCATCTGCTGCTATTGGGTCGCTGTGTTTTGTTAAGTTAAACGCCAGTGTAGCTGTCTACTGGGAAGTTTTAGAGTGCTTTCTTCCCTTTGCAAGATTTATAAACATGCTTATATATTTTTCCAATTCCAAAATACCAATGACTGCTTATTGACCGTTGTTGTTCTGTGATTGAATTTAAGGCATTCTCCAGAGGATGATAATAGAAACCAGACCAAACAAAGTGGACAGTATAAAAACACCTCAGCACTGCCACAGGCTAAATGCCTCCATGCAACTCTCCATCAGTGCAGTGAGTTACAAGGGAATCTCCATGCAAATATTGAGTGCATACACTATATACTAGCTTTAAGCTATATTAAAATTACAATAAATGCTTAAATATATCAATGCTTGTGTAATGGATCCATTGTTATGGTTCTCCCCTTTTGGGACTATGAGTTTTTAGTTTTCAGTTATCTTAGCAATTCTGTTTTGTTGATCGTTTGTTTTCCATTTTGTGTTACATTTAGACAGTCTTGAGTTACTCTCTATTGCCCCCTTGTGCCTGTCTCCTATCCCCTTGCTCCCTTCTAGTTTCATCCAACCACACCGGCTCCATTTTAGTTGATTACCCCAGTCTTTCTTCTGTCTCCCATATATACTCTCCCTGTGCAGTTCTTCAGTTCTGGTTCCTTGTTGTTTGATGGTTCCTCATCTCTGGCTCCCCACGTGAGTTTCCCGGATGTTTTCTGGTTTTTGGTGTCTCAGTATTTTAGTGTTTTTGAAAGTGTGCCTCAGTTTTCCTTCATTAAATCTACAAGAACTCATCTCTGCATTTGGCTCCTCAACCAACCTCCAACCCAACATTGACATCTATATGATATAGGTTTGATATTTTGAATTGGATTATTGAATCAACGTTTTTGTGATATTCTAACATATTGATTCTATACTTGATATAAAATCTATATAAAATCAAATAAAGCCACAATTTTCAATAAATAATTGTGATTTTCATTAGGCATTGATCAATTAATGATTAATTTTTTATCCACTTTGATTGGTGTCAGCAAGTGAGACATGGTAATATTTGTTAGAAGCAATATCATAAGATTGTAATTTGTTGATTAATGTTGACTGTAATGTTAGACTATTACATATCACATTATATTCTATATATTATACATAAATTCAGCTATAACTAGTGTTGAACCGATACCGTTACCAGTATCGGGCAGGGCCCCAATAGAGCACTAAAATGGCGGGATCGGTATCAGCGAGTCCTGACAAATAGGGCGCTGATACCCTTTTGAGAGCCAAAAGTTTATTCAACTATTGTCACCCATTCCAAGTAGGAAATAAAATGTTCTACAGGATTCCCTTTACATTAGTCTTTTTCCTGCTTCACAAAGGTAGGCAGCAGCTTGAAAAAGCCATGGTGGCAATTATTTTACATCCAAGTAGTATGCAGTTCTTCATATATACACACAGACATCAATTTCAAACAGATGATATCAGTATGGTATCGGTATCAGCCAATACTGCACAGCCAGGTATCGGTATTGGTATTCGGGGCCAAAAAATTGCATTGTCGCAACACTAGCTATAACTACCTTTTAGACATTCAAAAAACAGTGTTCTAAAAAGCAGAACTCTATTTGGTTTCTTTCTGGCCTGAAATATTGCACATGGTATGGAAGAAAAAAAGGGACTAGAATTAGATCAATTTTTAGATATTGAATTTAGTCAACACAATTTGAATCCACTGCATTTAGGTTTGTGGCACTTTTTCCTTTACTTTAAATTTGCAAGCAAACCTCCCCTGCAAAAAATTGCTTGCAAATATTCTGAACTCTGGTAACTCAGGTAATAGTAATCAGAATCAAATCAAGTTGCAAAGCTTTTATTTAATCAAATGGCACTCCTTTTAATGAAGTTACTCATTAGTGCACTGGGAAAAGATGAGTTTATGTCTTTAAAGATATGTATTTTTAGCTTGTGAATATAAAGTTGCAAGTTGAAGTTTTTGCACACCTCCTTAGCTTCAAACAGTTTGGACATGAAGGAGGAAAAGCAGCCATTTAAAAGGGAAATATTGCCTTTTATTTACTGTTCTCTAAAGAAATGTGATATGATGCATCTTGGTCACACAGAAGGTAAGATATTGATTTTAAAACAGTTATTATGGTTTGAAGATGAAAACAATATATGCTTCTTAAAAATGCCAAAAATGTTTAAAGATTCTGTGTTAACAAAATTCACTGGGCATGGTAAACGTAAAAAAAAAAAATTGTGAAATCTAATTGGAAGATTATTTTTCTTGTTTATAAGTCAAAATAAGTATTTAAAAAACATATGTTTTGAGGGTTGTTTTAGGGGTTTATAAAATTGATTTTGAACTATTTAAGCAATCATTTAAGAAGAAAGTCAAAAATATATTTGGCGGATTTGCTCTTAGCCTCTGTTTTTTAAGCTTTAAATTCTAAAGTTAATAAGTTAATAAAACAATAGATGTAAGCTAGAGCTAAGTGTATCAGAAGAAGTCTAGAAAAGCACCTTTATTTCTTGTCAGGTAGCAACAGAACCTCTTCAAGGAGAACAATAAAACCCCACGGTGACCCAATCTCCAGTCACGTATCCAACTGAGTTTTGTCTTTTTTCTCATCAACTGTGGCTCACTCTGACCGCAGAGATCTTTTTTCTTTAAGGATGGTCTTTTTTTTGACACTTTTACTGCTTATAACAATCTGAGTATAATTAAGGAGCAGAAAAACCATTCTAGAACCAAAATAAACTCCCAGGTTGCTTTTAATAACAGTTCCTCAAGGAATTAATAGACTATCTATAAATGGTTGGACATTTTATTGCAGCTGTTTCGCCTTCGGGTCGAGAAACATAGTATAAATTGTTCCATCTGAGTGTGATGTTTTCTTAGTCTTTAGTTACAGAAAAAAAAAGAAAACGGCAAACCTAAATGATAAGCTTTGAAGCTTTACTTTCTCTGACTTAAAAGTTTTCTAGAGTACCGGTATATTTAATTTGACATAATAACATAAAAGTTTAATTTAGAGGAAGAAACTGGTATATTTCCTTCACCTTTTAGAAAAAGCATAAAAGTAGGCTACACTTTGAACATCAGCCTTAAACAGAATCGACCCAGAGGCTAAAACATAAAGGAGATTTTTATTTTTACACAACATCTAAACTTCTGTTTTCAGGATCTCAACCCAACAGTTTTTCTGCTTAAACATGTGAAACAAAAGAGATAAAAATCTCTGGGGGCTTTTTCATAAGCAGCTTGTTTTCAGTGTAAAAACTTGGAAAGCTTCCACATCTGCACTTTTGAAAACAACAACAAACTCAGCATGGTGTCCTAACTTATTTAATAGTAGAGACAATACTTTGCTTTAAATAACAAATAATTGGGTGAAGAAGAGGCTTTTGTTCAATTTCCTTTTAAAGGCATTTTTACAACTAAATCCTGTTTATGTTTTTTATTCAAAAAGAAAAATAAATGACAAAAATATTTTTTTTAAATAATAACCTACATTTATACATATTTTTACAAAGTAGATTTCAGGAGCAAGGCATTTAAATGTGCTATACATCAAAAAATAAACATTTCAACCAGGAGAAACTCAGAGAAAAGCAGCAATTAGAAAGGTTTAAATGACATGAATGAAATTCATGTCAAGTTCTTTGGCGCCTGGGCCCTGGCAGAGGACTTTAATGCTGTGAATCAACATTTGCTGGATGAGTAACGTAGGAATAAAATTACAGTAGTCTTCCCCCTGGCAACCAGACACTGGTACTGGAGTAAGCCAGAGGCTGAGTGGGACTGACAATAGAGTGAGGGAGGAGACTGGGTGGAGGTGGGTGAAAGTTCAGCTGCCGTGCAAGAGGAAGGCCAGTAAGGGTTCATAACATTTAATTGGCTTCTGAGGAGGTGCAGTCCTGACATTGATTGGCTGGAACTTCAACGTGGGACATCAGCAGGTGGTCCATCGGAGGCTGATAAGAGACTTTTAGATTTACTTTACATTTAATCTTCATATTATGAAAATAAAGATATTGCAAACTTTATAAATAAAGGTAGTTAAATAATTCTTAAACATTTCAACCCTATAAAACTCACAAAAAGAAGGAAGAGAATAAGAAGAGCCCTCAGTCCTCAGTGAGGTACATTTTACTTTGATTATTCGCATGAGCTGCTAAATGAAAAAAGGGATAATGCCCCTCCAGGCCTGAAACTGGTGGTGGAACAGAGATGTAATGAATATGAATGCCAGCTGGAACAAAGCACAGCTTCATATGAACCTCCATGATGAGCAAGCATGAAGCGACAGTGGAGAGTGTTATGGAAATTTTTAATTAGCAAAGAGTAAGACACTGTTTCAACGAGAAAGAAAAGATCTATCAGTTTAGATGAAATCAGATGTGAAGAAGGTGCTCAACATCCAATGGAATAGCCCACATTGACCAGGTAACACAGCAAACAAATGAGCCCCCCCCTGAAGAAGTAAATCCAACCTCCATGATATTTATGTAATAAGACTCTGGCATCCTGTATCTTCAAAGGAACAAGATAAGGTTTTCGCAGGAAACCAAGGTAATAAAATTTGCTTGAGGTCAAACCAAGATGATGAAAGTCAGTCCACATGAGGGTCAGCATATTCCAAAGCAATTTTTTCTACTAAGTAAAATATACATAGGTGAAATTTCCCATGTCAAGAGAACAAACTTCCCTTGGGAAGAAATCTCTAGCAGAACCAGGCTCAACATGGCAGTCTTATGAAAGCAGTACCAGTTCAAGGAAATACTTCAACAGGGGAAGAGCAGCAGCATGGAGAAGGACCCAATGAAGCTTGTGAGTATGGTGGCGAAGGGTTAAATCAAGGTCTAACATGCGGTCCAACTCAGATGCTTGTTGGTGGCACGTTGAGCTATTTAAAAGTCTTTTAAGCAGGACTCTTAATGCTGATTGAATCGTGAGGATGTGCGGTTGAATGCTAAATGGTTGCTTTACAGACGGATGAGCCATGAACTATCTGACTGCATGAGGGTTAGACATCCAGTTTATTTAGTTGAACTTTTGCCTAGGCAGGATATAAAAGTTAACAAAAAATGTTAAAATCTTGAAATGATAAAAAAAAATAATAATAATCAAATTATTGACAATAAAATTAAAGGAAGTTGGAGCAAAAACTTAAAATAAAAAAATGTTTAGAAACCACAAAGGCTGCTCTAAACATATATTTTTAATCTTGATTTAAAGAAACTTACTTTAGTGTTTTAACGCTTTAACAGTTTTCTGGTATTTTGTTCCAGATTAGTGGAAAAGAAAAACTAAAAACTGCTTCTTCATGTTTGGTTCTGGTTTTGGGTTCAGTAATGTATTTTGGTGCTAAGCCATTCAGAGATTTGTAGACAAATAGAGGAATTTAAAGTTTTCTGAGATATAGGGAGCCAGCTTCATGACTTTAGAGCAGGGGTGAAGTGCTTATTAACTTCAGCTGTCTCATTATTTTTTTGGGCAGATACAGTTGCAGTAATCAGTTATTGAAAAGAAAAATGCATGCATTTTGTTATACATACAAAGACATACAAAAAAAAAAAGAATGGCATTTTTGTCACAAAGTGAAATGATACAGAGAATAATTACTGAACAGTTAAACAAACTGAGGTGACAAAGATAAAAATAACTTATAGAGCAACCTGCAACAAACAACATGAGCAACCTGACGACGATGCTCTTAAAATAAAACAGAATAGGTAAACAATTATAACAAATACAAAACATAGTGGAAACTACGTTTAAAGAAGAAAACCAAAGCTTTTTGTAAAAATTCGACAAAGTTATTTTTCAGATTAATTCAGAAGGGAGCGAATGTCCTGCATCCTCCCTAATACGCATTCTTTTTAAACATTTGTTTTTAAAGCTCAGAGGATATTGCTATTTCACTTTATCGGTTTTCAGTACTCCTGAGATCCTACTATGGATTAGCTTCTCTATTTATTAAAATGTGTTATCTATTGTGTAAAAATGTGGCAGTGGTATAGTAAGACTGTTTGTTTTTGTTTTGTTTTTTTGGGGGGGGCAAAAGGGGGCCAAGGCTATTTTAGGAGGCTCCACAGACTATAAGAATTAATTTTAGTTATTTGCAATTGGGGTTTCTAAACATTAAAAATAACCATCTGCATGTAAGGCACAAAGGAGATAGGATTGGTATTTGTCACATTTCATAAGAAAAAAAAAAACCCATGACATTGACAGCAAGTAAATGTGCGTAAGAATCTGTGATTGAGTATCTTGATCATTTCCTGCCTTGAAAAAAAAATACAAATAAATTGAACTTTATAGATCTCACAATGGAGAAATTAACTGTCTGCATTTAAACCATCCCCCATGGGGAGCAGAGGGCTGCCACTGTTCAGCTGGTGGAGAGCAAACAGCGTTAGGGGTCTTGCTCAGAGACCCAGAGTGGCAGTCTGTGGGTATGAGTTTCGAACCCCACTTACATCCCCACCCCACTTTCGAACTACAAACTTTGTGATCCCTAGTCCTGTCCCTATTGACCTTTAATGTGTGTATGCTCACCCAAGGTTCCTCCAGAGGCTGTATCGCTTCTGCCACAGAGCTGACTACTCTCTGGTTCTCTCTCTCAGGCTCTTGTCTTCTGGACTCTTGTCTCCTGGACTCCCTTTCATGGTGATCTCATGTTAAATTCCTCCATCTGAACACGATTAGAACCCCATGACTGGTATTTGCTCCTCATCATTTTCCCCTGCTGATTCACTGCATTGGCCGCCAGTCCAATCTCCTCAGAAACATCAAGCCAGAACTAACCCTCCAATCCACTGCACTGGAACAAACCGAAGCCCTTCATCTGGAATCTCTGTTGGACAAACGGCCACGGCTTCAACCCTAGATCTGTTGGCAGTTCATCTCCACTCCTACTTAAGATCTGTGTATTAATATCAAAATTCAGTTCATCCCAATCACCACCTCACACCGTCTCTTCCCTAGCTGATAATCCTTGCATACTTTCGACTTAATCATCGTCCCTTTACAATATCCTATGAACCTTTTTCATCAATTTGTCTCTTGAGAGTCGGCTGCTATATGGGTGCACAGACTAGAGAAAACTATGAATCCAGGGCCCAATCCTAAACCGCTAAACATTTCCCCTAAGCACCAACTCTCCATTTGTGCATTCCCACAGAGGGTCCATCACCCTGGGACAGGCATACACATTATTGCGCTTTTCGGGCTGATTCTCCAGTCATGGGAGAATTGTTTGGATCGGGCTGTGTTTCAGCCTTATTGTGCGTCTATTGTGAGGTGTGAACTTTTAAACACTGCGGTTTTGTTGTAATGTTTGAGTTGCACCTGAGTACAAAGATTGAAAATATTGTATGGTGTATGCCTGCCCCTAAGAGTTGTCTGAAACCACATGTTGGGGAGGATGGGTGGACCTTCAATAGTGAGTTTGCGTAAGTGCAGGCTCCCTAAAATTTGGCAGGGGGAAACAAGTGCATTCAAATTCAGGTTCCACGGGTTTGCTGCATCTTTGTCAACGGAGAGAAAATCACATGTTAGGATAAAGAAAAAAGACATTTTTATTCCAAAAGTGAAGGCCCTCTTTAAAATAGTGTTATTTGAGCATATACATGTATTTTTAAGAAAGGGGTCATTTTTCTTTATGCCAATTTGCTCCACAGAGTTACAACCATGCATGTTTGTTACTCGCCATGGGGCGTCCATGGCCAAAGCAACGACTGATTTCCTTTTCGGTAGAGGGAAGAGGGTGTCCCATTCTCCTTCATACACCACCACCTTAAATCAACCCATCAATCTAACCCTTCCACAGCTATGAGTGCAACTTTGTTGGGAGTGACATTCCCCATTTACACTACCCTTTTGAAACCGTGCTGAGAACAGTTTCAAGCTTGGCATGGTTCAGTTGTGGCTCGGTTCTTTGATTAAAAAAAGGCGCATGAGCAGACCACGTCATCTCCTATTTAGAGTCAGCTGACTCATTTCTAGGGTTTTACAGCATGTTCAGCTTT
>NW_015150950.1:129873-132355 GCF_000732505.1 Cyprinodon variegatus
ATGGATGGATGGATGGATGGATGGATGGATGGATGAATGGATGGGTGCAAAACCACATTTTGTTTTTACAAGATTTTAAGTTTTCCTCTAATTTATTTTCTTTTCAGGCCAATATATCCTCTTCTCCTTTATGAAATGAACTAGGGGTATTTTTCTGCTACAAAAAAGAAACTAAATAACTTTTACTTAATGTAAAATTTCTCTGTAATTTTTACTTTTATTTGAATAATATTTTGTATTGGTAACACTTCTTGTTTTTTAAATGATGTTTTTATTTAAGTTTTTGTAATTTTACCTTTTTTATTTTTTGCACTCTTTTTAGCTCAGCAAAGCACCATTTAGAGTAACAGAGTGATGTAGTGCTGTAATGGGTCAATCATCTGTTGGGCCCCACATCAGATTTCAGGGTGTCCAGATTTCTTCATACCTACATAGGTCAAAATCCAGGCTGAGCCATGCATGCTGCAGGTTTCTCCATATAAAATACATCTTACATTTATTGCCATAATTTAATGCGTCTTCAATACCTGCTCGTCCATTAGGATCATGGAGGGCTGGTGCCCATCTCCAACAGTCATTCGGCACAAGGTGGGGTACATCCTGGACAGGTCCCCAGCCGCATCGCAAAGTGACGCAGGCAAAAACACCCATATACACACATACACCTACAACTTAGAACCTAACAGTCATGTTTCTGTTTTTGGTCTATGGGATGAAGCCAGAGAAAATGTTCAAACTCTGTCCACAAAAGCTCCAGGTCCATAACACTGCCACAATCTTGTCCACAGTGCAGCCTCAGCCTTTTGCTTTGTGTTATATTAAGCAACAAATCCTTTTCCTACTAATTATTTAACATGTTTGAGTCAACTTGTTGAATACTCACTCTATCTGTAATTTCATATTTTTCTTATGACTTCAAAACAAGTTAAAACAGTGGGAATGGTTGCACCAAATATAATAAAGTAGATCTTCAAATCAATAGCCTCCAGACAAACACAAAGATGCATATGCCCTATAACACCATACAAAGCTCTAAGGATATAAAGAGAAAGACACATCTACAAAAACATTTGTATCTTCATTGCAGCTCCAGTGTAATTTACAAACATAAATCCCAGCGAAAAACAATAAAATTAGTTTTTAAACTCTGTCTATCACTTATCACAGACATTTTTATTGACTTTGCTGCATCTTTTGATGTAGACTGCAATACTGATGCATTTTGCAACATCTATGGTATGACACGGATTAAGATAAAAGAGGTGATGCATATTTCAAAAGTTAAAGGTGAGCTAGTCAACCCGAAATACTTGCTTTAAATCTACACCTTTCTAGTTGTGTTGTGGAGTTGTAATGATTTGATTTATTCATTTCTGACAGGTAATCATTGAAGATAACAAAACAAGAGGTCCCAGCGCAGAATCCTTTATAGATGCTTGAATATTATGGCTTCCAAAGAAGAGCTTTTCACATTAAAATAATATATATGTTGTCTTAAATAGGCGTGGATGATAATTCAATATAAACATATATTGCAATATAACTTTATACAGTAACGGTGATATGTATTTTCTGATATTTCTATGCACTTTACAATGTATGATTAAAGCATTTTTCACTGACTGACATTTCAGGGTTTATGCAGGGGTTATGCAGGCCTTTATGGGTTTTGTTTTTATACAAGATTCTTGTACAAGATTCTGTTGTCGGTATTCTTTACATTCTCCCTACGGCTTTTAATTTCTTTATATCGATATTGTAAATATATTGACGAAAATGAAAAATATATGGTGATGTAAGTTTTGGCCATATCGTCCAGAACTATGTCTTATGTTTGCTGAAAATACCCCAAAAATATTTACTAGTTTATATAAAACAGAGCACTGAGGCATATTAAATCAAAACCTCAAGTAACTTTAAAAAAGTAATATACAAGTATTGGAGTGAACCCTGATCAATTACTTGTGGATAAAATAATGTCAAAGTCTTTTTTTTTTTATAAAACTAATAATCAATTGGTAATATTGAGCTAGGAGTTCAATGCTTCACAACAGAAGTGTTCATAATTTTTCTTAATGGACAAAATGTTTAAAAGGGGCCCCCTCATTTTTTTATTTTACAAAAACACAATATCATTTTACTATGAACTGCTTTTTAAATTATCAAATATTACATGTAATTTTGTAATGAAACAAAAAAAATATATATAGATTTACTGTAAATCCAACGCTTCCTGACTTTTTGTTTAAACTGTTTTCTAGTTTCCTGGTTATGAAATTATTTGAGAACCGCCCAGCAGCTATTGTTTTCCTTTCAAGGAGATAAAATTGTCATCCTAAAAAATTACAAATCCTCTAAGTCCTTATACATTAGAAAGTATAAATTTGTCAAGAGACTCTAGCTGAAGACCTGGACTGTCAGGACCTTGTCAGAATTGGAAGTTTATTTAAAGCCTTTTAAAGCAAAAGCAAAGTAAAACATT
>NW_015150950.1:134285-153072 GCF_000732505.1 Cyprinodon variegatus
GGAAAATCCACCTGAGAGGACATGTACCTGTATATAAAAAACGCGCCCTATAGTCCGGTGCGCCTTATGTGTGTGTTAAATACAGAAATGGCACACATAACCGAGACCGCGCCTTTTAGTCCGGTGCGCCTTATGGTCGTGAAAATACGGTACTAAATACCTAGATACATCACCAAAATAGTCCCCCCCCGACAATATAGGAGAAAACAGCAGACAAAACAAACTTTCAAATTTATTTCATTTTCTTGGAAGGAGTTTTATTGTCGACACTTCAGATTTCACAGTGAGACATACGGCGTTTAACTTTTTGCAATGTTCCAGCGGGAGTTACAATTTAAACATACATCTGTAAGAAACAGATAATGTAATGATTAAAAGAAAATCACCAAACAATTATATGATAAAACATAGTTTTCTTGCTCTTTAAGTGGGGAAAAGTAGTGAAAAGGTAAATGCAGGTGTGCACTCATCTCGCAAAAAAACAAAATGTCTTCTTCTTCTTCTATTAAAATCTGGCAGCACCAGAAGGCTTTAAATAAAACATCCACGGAAAACCTCCGATCCAGACAGTGCAGGAGACCGCATTGTACAGGTTTGCAATGAAGAGTACTGACAGTGATGGTGTGCAGCCAGACCCCTGTCAAATTTGTAGCATTCACAAACTATCGATTACAGGGAGAGTAGCACACTGTATAATGAAAATGCTACACTTTAAATGTATAAAGGAAGTGATGCTGGGGCTATGGAACTTCATGTACCATGGAAACCAAAGAAGGAACATAAAGTTATTGATTTTTCTAACTTATACTGTTGGATCTCCAAGTCCAGTCCTTCAGAGCTTCTCTGCTCCAACCTTTAGATAGGCTGAGGAAAAAAAAACTCTTACCATAGTGGTGTGAGTCTTTTTGATTGCTTCCTTCGGGGAGGAAAAGTCACTGACTTTTAGCCCACTACACCAAAGAGGGACTCTGAGTTCTTACCAAATGCAAACATTTCCTTTTTCAAACAATGTAAATAATTTGAACAAACATTTTCCCCCTGCTATATACATGGGAAATGCTTTTTAAACAGTCACATTTTGTTGGGGGCTTAGAATTTGGTTCTCAACTGCTGTTTTTCAACCCTAATCTAAAACATGTGGGCACCTGTTCCACATGTTTTAGATTATCACTAGATTCAGTGCACCTGATTTCCATTGACGGGTGCTTAACCAGCTTTTTTTAACCTGCAAGCCTCTGAATCACAAGTGTTAAAGCAGGGCCACATCTGAAACAAGGAGGCCTGGACCTGTTTTGTAAAACACTATACTTACATCTTGCCTTGTTACTGTTTTTAATGTACAAAGACAAGATATGTTTAAAAAAACTATGTTCCTATTGAATTGTTTAGGTCAAACTGAGGTTTCTGATGATATACTGTAGGCCAGTGGTCTCCAACCCTGGTCCTCAAGATCTACTGTCCTACAGATTTTAGATGCATCCCTGGTTCAACACAGCTGAATCAAATGAATGGCTTGAAAAAGTAATCAATCATTTGATTCAGCTGTGTTGAAGCAGGGATGCATCTAAAATCTGTAGGACAGTAGATCTTGGGGACCAGGGTTGGAGACCACTGCTGTAGGCTTTACAGTGGGTAAGAATGACTCCGTTTTTTTGTTGGTTTTCTTTGCTATACAGTTATTATTCCCGTTATTGTGGTAACTTTTCATAAATCATAGCATTCCTAGAGCTGTGCTTCCTTTTAAAATTGTAAGGATTGACTCTTGTTTGTTATGTTCAACAAGCTGATGACGATTATAAAACTACATTATTTTTTCCAAGTAATTAAAATAAAATGTGAAATGTACGGCAAAAATAGATACTATGTATGACCCAATAACATGTTAAACAATATAAATCATTTTGTAATGATTTACATTCAATCACAACTGGTCAAAAGAAAATGTTGAAACTAAATTAATGATTAGTGAAATCGAAAGGAAGACCAGTAAATATTTAAATAAAATCCTTAATGATGGTTACATGTAAGAATTTACAGAAACACTAAAACAAGAATAGAAAACAGAAAACTAATCTATACATACCTTGCAGTGGAAATGCACAATTATTGCTGTAAGCACCAAAATTAGAGCCCCTCTATCTGAGGGCTTTCTGCCAGGGTAAAGGATCAAAAGGAAACAATTTAATGTAATTTCATCCTTCTTTCATACTAAAGTTACCATAAAAGACATTCTCTTTAGTAGACTGCAAATGCATGTTGGATACATACATTAGCTTTCAAGTTAAAGTCAAGCTCTAATCCATCTCCAACATTTTTCTTTCTACAGAACACCTTACTTTAAGATGAAACATTTCTGCCTCAATTTAAAATTACACTGCTGCATAGTTAAAATTTCAGTCTTTTTTTAAAGGCATAATTTTGATCATTCATCAAGCAAAGCAATCCATTCTGAGGGAGGTACAATGACAAAGGCGTCCAAAATGAAAACCTCTTTATGAGCCATTCACGCTCACAGCTGTGGAGAGCTCTCCACCTTAAGGCGGAATGTATAAATAAACAGGTAAACTGTGGGACGCAGGCAAACTGTAGGCAGAAATCATCATTCACCACATATGTCGATAGATACTCATGCAGCTGTTAGCATTGTAGTGCACAGTGTTTTGCTTTGAGTGCAATCATTTTCTCTACCCTAGCATCATAACTGTTTGGGCTTCCAAATGTTTTTTTAGGTCAAACATTTCTCCTACCTCTATCTTTGTTGTTAAACTTATAAGCATCACTTCAAAGTAGAAAGTGGAATGTTTGAACTAAAGCTACACAAACCTTTTTTAAGATAAATCTTTGTGCTGTTCTGTTTTTGTTTTTATTCTTTCATAATCTTACTGTACGATTTTTTAACAATAATATGCTAGTTTCACATTTTATCATTAACATCAACAACCAACATTTATTTCTTTTTTTAGATTACTATATCACTGATTAACACAAGAAGAGCATAATTGTAAACAGAAAGGAAAAAAATGAGGGACGTTTTTTCAAATTTGTAATTCTGACAAATGTGGCACAATGTGTATACATTCTCTGCTGCGCCGCAGCTACAGCTCTAACTTTTTCTGTTATGAATCTATCAGACCTTCACAACTAACCTGTTAAGATTTCATTTGTTTGTCTGGTTCTGCTGGAAGTTTCTTCCTGATAAAAGACAGTTTTTCCTCTCCACTGTCACTACAACCATGCTTAGTGTGATGGATTGCTTTCGAGTTAATGAGTCAATGCAATCAACTGTTTTTTCTTAGATAGAAAACTTTCAATCAATTTGACTGTATGATCTCGTGAACTGTAAAGTGCCTTGAGATGACATGTGCTGTGAATTGGCACTATACAAATAAACCGAATTTAATGTTTTTTTTCTTCCAGGATCGCTCTATAATTAGCTCCACCCAGAATCCATCCTGAAAATGAATGCCCCTGTAGCATGGTCCTCCCCCTGCTATTTTTTACTGCAAATGTGGTAAAACTTAATGTTTACTTGAATGCTGGACAAAAACTTCAGTTTAGGCCTCATTTGCCAAGATGACTTCATAATAATTGAACTTTTTTGATCTCATATTGGCTCAAACTCAGAACCTCAGAATTCCAAGCTCTATATCCTAACCACTAGGCCACCAGTCCCCACTAGTTGAAGAAGAAACAGACATGTTATTTTTTTGTGTAAGTCCCTCATGGCCCGCATCACTTTTTAACAATTTCTTAAGGCTTTTTTCTATGATAGCTTTTTATCTTACTGGTATCGGATAAAATCCAGAGATCCCATAGCTAATTGTTGATCTGTCAACAGTTTCCCCAACAGTTTCTGAGCTAAATATAATACATTCTCTTTGGCTTTGCAGATTTATTTTAATGCTAAACTTTTTTTTTTCAACTTTCACCTTTTGGAACATGATCACTTCCAAGCTCTTACTTGGACTAAAGACATGTAGTTAGAAATACTAATTATGTATTTAGACTGTAACAATACTATTTGAGAGAGAAAGAAAATCTATTGATAAGTTTAGATCTTGTTTTTTACGTCAAGAAAATCTGAAAAGTCATTCTCCAACTCTGGCAATTAACATATGAAAATAATATTTCTATTTTATTATATTCCTAATTTTTTTACTGTAAAAGAAATTGAAAAGACAATTATTTATAGGATTTGTAATTTTTTTTTGTGTGACTGGATAATTACTGTACATTTATATATGAGATGTTAATGTGATGCTGAGTGGAAATATGTTTTTATACTACTGTATGAGAGAAGTGTTGGGTCCTGACAACATTCCAGGCCTAGTTTAGAGAGTCTGCTGTGGAATTCACATATGTCTTCAATGACATCTTCAACACCTCACTGAGCCAAGTTGTTTTCCCCACATGCCTCAAAGCCACCACTATCATTTCAGTCCCAAAGAAATCATCTCTGTCCTGCTTCAATGACTACCGCCTGGCTGCACTCACTTCCATACTTTTTAAGTGCTTCAAGCGGCTAGTTATGCACCACATCAAGTCTGTCCTCACCACCTCCCTGGACTTGTTCAAGTTTGCATATTGCCTCTACCGCCCTATTGATTATGCCATTTCCACTGCTCCCCACTAAGTCCTCACACACCCGGACATTGAGGACTCTTATATTATGACACTGTTAATAAAGTTTTTTTCAGCATCACCAGCAGCTAAATCACAAATTGGACAAGCCAGGGCTCTGTATTTCACTGCGCAACTGGCTGATTTTTATGGCGAAAAACCTTAGGTTGGCAGTAATTCCTCTAGCACATTTCTGTAAAACTGAGATGACTGCGTTTACTCACATCAGCACAGATAATAGGAATACTTACATGAGTGAGTCTAGCTGCCCGGCCCTGTGGTGCAAGAACTATAATCTCCTCTTGAAAGAAATAAGACACTATAATGGTGGACTTCAGGAAAGTGCACCCTAGCATGCACCTCAACAATGCTACACTTCTCTGAAGGCCTATCATGGGGTGCCCTCAGTGCCTGTTTGGCTCCTGAAACTAAAGAAAACAAGGGACCTTGAATTATCACACGAACCCCCTATCGCATAAAGGGGGCAAAAATGTTCAGTGAAAGCATCCATAGCCTGCCAGAAGATGCTGCAACTACTGATGAGAAAATACATAAACAGTATATACATATGTGCTTCACCTGCCACCTAATTCATCTATACACATTGTTCATTTACGCACATAACTGAATTGTCTAATTCAGCGTATCTGAACCCGCACTATTTTTTTATTGTAATTCAATTACTGCTTGTTTGCTTGTCGTAGGGGATCAATATTTCAATTTGGCTTTTTGTTTGGGGAATGGAGCATAATTGCCAATACAGTTCACTATGATAACACATATTCCTCTTTTTAAAAAGCTGGATTATATACTGTATTATATGTAAGTATAATATCCCCTAGTATTAGCCAGTATTATCCAGAAGCTTTTATCCATCTACTTAAACTAATTTCACTATGCTACCTTTTCCACATGTACAACCCTGACAAATTTGGTCTTTTTTTATTTTTTTTTATTTAATTGTAAATCTTTAAATCTTAACAAAAAGTTTTAAAGATTGACAAAAATCCTGAATCTAGATTGATTTTATATTACTTACTAATATTGAGTAGTTTGGTGGGTATTTTACTCCTGAGGGTATTGTTTGCATTGGATTTTACTTGGCCATTTAAGTGGAGAAGGAGCTAAAAAAGCTGCATGTCACACTTTTTTTTAAATCAAAAAATGTATATCATTCTCATGGTTTTTTAACACTTATGCTTACCTTGGTTTATTACATAAAATTACACAAAAAATGCATTAAAAATTGTGAATGTAACATGAATAAATTCATAATAAATACTTTTTCAAAGAGGAGTAGATAAACTATCTGTACTCTGCGCACAGCAGTTCATGGACAAAAGCATGTCTAGAAGTAATCAAAATTAAAACTGACCTTGCTGCTAAGTTTGATAAAGTAGCTTTGCAGAGTTGATTAATAAGTAGATCAAGAAGAAAAAACTAAAAAGGTATCTACATGTGTTTTCTCCTTCATTTGACATTCAGCCATGCAACATGTATGTGTGCGTCAGTGCCTCTTTATGTATGCATATTTGAATCTGTGCAGCCATCTTCAAACAGGCTAAAGGAACCATTATCATTATCTCAGTGTGCACCATAATTAAGATGCTTACTTCAATTGCTTCTTTCAGAGTATTAGTGCAAGGGGAATGGCCAGAGGATAGAACTTTGATGGTTTATCTTTAGAGGTTAGTTAAAATCAGACTGACTTGCTGTTTTGGAACAAAGAAGAAAACACCCCCATGATAACCCCAATTAACATATTTATTCTCTGATCTTGCTGTCTAAAGTGTTTTGTTGATTTTTTTTTTTGTCCACAGCATCCTTTTCATAATAGCTTATCTGTCATAAAGGCTATACTGTAGATGTGTTTTCCATGTTGTTGGTATATAAAAGAATTAAAATGCATGTGGAAAACCTCAAAATCATTATTTCACAAAACTTTAGTGTTTCTAATCTGTTAATAAAAAAAAGATATTTTATCAACAAGCTGCATTTATTGGGTCTGAAACTATTTGCAAAATATATATACTTATTTATTTCTTTAGCAGCAGAAAAAAAAGGAAATAGATGGTTGTTGTGTTAATAATACATCTGTGTCAGACTTCATATATCCTAAATGTGGAGTTCCTAAGGATCCCTTATTAATTTATACTTATAAGAAGCATCTTTATAACTAACATTTCTTAGAACTGCAAAGCAAATTAAGGTTGGTGAAATGGTTCAAGGAGTATCTGTCATTAAGCTTTTATGGGTTGTTTTAGACCACATTGGTACGCTCACACTGCAGGTCTCTGATTTTTTGTGAGATCTGATTTTTTTGTGTGGCTGTTCACATGACCGTTTTAAATTGTGTCCATTAAGTGACCCGTATGCGCAGAAAAGGAACAAACCCTGTTCAGAGTAGAAGTGACCCACATGTGCAAAAGAACAATAAGATGTGTCAGAAGTCAGTGGCCTTTTCCCAATATGCATACTTGTGAGTTCTCATGTGGTCATGTAGCGTCATCAGCCTAAGCACTGTTCCAACTAACAAAAACAAAACAAAATCCCTGGATGCTTTTCCCGCCCCTCCCTCTTTACCGAGCATGCATCAGTGCAGACTTGTGTGTTCTCCAGACTGATAGCTGTCCCAGCATACACCACGGCGGCAGCAGCTTCCAGGAGAGAGCTCACAGAGCTCAGAGAATTAAGTTTAATGTTCACTTTTCTGTTGCCGTTTTTCTACAAAAAATAAAATCTGATGTTGAGAAGACCTGTCAGCGCTGAGTGGAGGTTTTTTAGGGCCTAAATGCAGTGATGAGGAGGCAGAGATGAGTTTGCAGATATAATGGAAGAATCCCACAGGCAACGGAAACAAAGTCCAAAAAACACAAAATACAAAAAAAACAAAGATATAGTAAACACACAAGGGGAAAAAGACACAAGCAAAGAGCAAAGAGATTACAAAGCAAAAAAATGACAAGAAACCAGCAATAAGGAACTGCAGAGGTGGAGTATGTATGGGGAACAGAAAAAAGGATGCGCTAATGAGCTGATATGGAGCAGGTGTGAATAGAACTAACCAGAAGGGAGCCAAGGGGAAAGGAAACAGGTACAAGTGGGCAACAGAGAGTAACTCGAGAAATACAGAAAACAACTACAAAGACACAAAATTACAAAGAAACTAAAAATGAACCAAAACAGAGGGCAGAACTCTACCAGGACCATGGCAACCAGCTGAGCTTCGAGGCTAACCACAGCCAGGGCTACCTTGGCTCGTCTGCAGCCTGCTGTGTGGGATGGCTGGCTTTGATGGCGTTTCTCTCTTTTTATCTATATATATATATATATATATATATATATATATATATATATATATATATATATATATATATATTTGAAAAAACGCTCTAAATTTGGTGATGTCAAGAGTAAGTTTCTGTTTTAGTTGACACAGATTTGTTCTGCTTCCTCCCGCTCTTGCTGAGTCCATAGTTTCCTGCTGTTGTCAGGAATGTACTCAGCGAAAATACGAGTCCATGCTCACTTTCTTTTAAATTGAGCAATTGCCAGCACCTATGGATGGATTTAAAGCAGTGGAAGTGGCTGAATGATACAGCAGACAATGTGGAAAAGGAGACAGAGGAGAAAGACAGCTAAAATATTAATTCGGGCTTTCGAAGGAGCAATGGCAGCAACATCTCTGAGGTCAGATTCCTAAAGATCCGACCTGTATCAGATTAAAAACCACACACATATGTGGCCCAGATCAGATTGGAAAAAGTCTGATTCCATGTGATTTGGCCTGTTCACACAGTCATGAAATAATCTCACCTAAGTCACTTCAGGCCAAAAAAAGAACAGATTTGAGCCACATTTGTCTGCAGTGTGACCATAGCCAAAATGTGTGAAATACATGTATATATGCTACATTTATCAGCAGTGTTATAATTTTTTTTCATATTTTGTTCGTTGTTGATCTGATCCAAAGCCAGTTCAAATTGTAACATTCATACCTGCTCTGTGTCGCCCATGTTAATGAAACTTTGCCATATTTGCACATGCATATTCATGAACCTGTGGCTCCTTTATTATGCAGGTTGATTTATCAGTTAGTGACTGTGTGTTACTCATGCCCCTGACCAGGCAGAGCTATAAATGACAGGGAAGTATGAACAAAATGGGCCTTTTTATATTACCTTCATGCTCCATCATAACCTGATAGAGTGAAAAGAAATAGAAGACTGACAAAAAAGAAATTTTTGAAAATGTTGCATTGGGACTGAGCAACTACGCCAACAGACAGAAGCAGACTGATGGCCCAGGGCAGTCAGCCTGCCTCATTCATGGCATAGAGATATGATGGGTAACATGGTTCATTTATGAGCAGCCATGGTGGTGCAGACCAGAGAAGGCAGCCTGGTGTTAGTGTTTATACAGGAACAAGTGGAAGTAGCATAACCCAGGCTGAAGTTAACGATAAAACCTGAATGCTGAGGCAGAATTGCCTGATTATAAGTTACACCAAATAATTTCACCTTCACCCAGCAAGACATGAGGTGGAGGTTCACTCTTAAAATCACTGGGTCATCATGAGGAATAGAAATAGCAGGGACTTTGAGCCACAGTTAAACTTCTAACCAATATGATGGGACTAGAAAATGAAAGAACCCTATCTGGGAGCTTTTGGCATGATTTGAATCAGGACGTGAAAACATATCTGGGGATCGGGTCAGTAAAAATCAAATCAGATAAACACATTAAAGCAACACTGCATAGCTTTTGGCTCAAGTGTTAGCTTACTTTGATCTATATCTAGTTATTTTTCAGGTCTTTATATATAGCACATGGTGTGCATCAATCCTCTTCTCAAAAATTGGGCTATGTAACTTCAGTTCAGATCAATCACTGAATAAGTCAATTTTATAATGTTGTTTTACATTGCACTGCCCTCCTGTCCAATTGAAAAACGGCCTCTCCCATTTTTGAACCGTTTTGCAGCACTCTTTGTTGTGTCAGCATTTTAGTTTCTTTAAAGTCATTTCCATTATATTTTCAGTTTGAAAAGCATTGCACACAGCTTGGTCATCACGTGGGGCACTGGTGCATGCTCTGTGACTGCAGCTCTGCCTTTGCATTTAGGAAATATAATTTTTTGACTTTTATATATTCAGCGTTGACATCTTATGTGGGGGCTCTAGCCAGTCAGAAACCAATCACTTGATTTAATCATCCATCCATCCATCCATCCATCCATCCATCCATCCATCCATCCATCCATCCATCCATCCATCCATCCATCCATCCATCCATCCTTTCCCTCTTATCCATCAGGTTCATGTTTGAGCTGGTACCTACTGTATCTCCATGAACCTATGTAGAAGTATAATAAGTTTTAGCAAGAAAATAACAACCAGTTACTGTATTTGTACTGCATACAATAGTCAGTTTTGGGTTGTTTTGCAAACATACAAAATTAGCACTGATCTTCAGTATTATCAAGGTTGTAAATATATGAATATTTTAGTTTTCTGTCTTTTTGCTTGCTTTTGTATCTGCATTTTGTATTTGCCTTTTTCAGCTTTGCCTGAGTCTTAATTCTTGGATGAGTCTTCAATACAATTTATTCTATAATAAATTTAATTAAATTTATTCTAACATAAATTCAACTCAATCTCCTCTTTTTGAACATAGATTTCAAATAATAGAAAGGTTTTATAGTGACTTCTGCAACCTTGACGATTTGATTTTTGAAATAAAAAATCACATTGAAACAAGGCTCCTGTCACTCTGCTATCTTTATTTACCCCAATGATATGACAACCAAACATTGTGGTTGCACTGTTTATCTTGCACTTTACAATTTAACACTCATGATTTATATTTGATGTGTCTTGTGTTAACAAATGCATCCTACTTTACTCTTGTACAGACTCAAAGGTCATCTTACGTCCTTTGTGGAACCAGATGTTATATTCTTTAGGGAGAACTATAGATGTAGGTGAATTCAACAAGAGAAATGCAGAAGACAAAGATGAATAGGTATAAGCATATTATTTACACAGCTTTGATTATAGCCAGTGAACTCTACTGTTTCAGCGGAATAAAATGAGGTTCCATTATCGGCGGATCACATGAAACTTCACGCCTAACGCTAGGAGGGGTTCGGAGTGTGTGGACACAGTCGAGAGAGTGCCATGCATTTGCATAACATCAATGTCAAGCTCACATCCCTGGATCAAGCTGATCAGTATTCCCACTGACACATAAGAGATGCTCTCAGAATCTGAAATATACAGGTGTCTGATAATATCACTTTCTACTTTTTTACAGTACACGCTGCTTGCATAGTGTAATGGAATTAAAGAACATATGCGCTGCCCACCAGGGCAAATTATAGACAAGGAAAGGCTGGTAAAGGTGATGTCCTGTAATGAGAGCAGACATTTTCCCTGCTGTCGTGAGTGGGATGATGGTAATGTGTCGAGTAAAATTGCTCATAAGAGCTTCAGCAACATGTACCTTATCTAGATGTAGATGAAAGTAGGGTAGGAGCAGGATTTCTGCAGTTTTATTTACAAACTTTTAGGGAGCTTTATTATTGTACATTATATTCTTTATAATAACTCAATGGTTGTGATATGTGCAGATATATAGTATTCCAAAGAGAGAAAATGTCAGAAGCTTAGAAAGTGTCCTACTAAGGACCAAAAACAGATTTCATGTGTTTACCTTTGTCATGCTTATATGAGCAAGAAATATTATTAGATAATGGTTATCTGAGTAAATGCATTCTTTTTAATTATCTAATCCATTAGGGGGGGAAAAAAGGCTATCCAAACCTACCAGGCCCTTTCTAAAATAATACTCAAGCCCCCTCAAACTACCACTAGCAGTAATCATTACTAAACTCTTTTTCAATCGCCACAGCTAGTTCGGATTATTTTCTGACCTTTATATATAATAAACCACTGTATTAGAACTTGTCCGACCCATGACGTTTTATAGATTTAAAGTTGTATGTCATGCAACTATGGACCAAAATGTTTGACATGTAGTAGTCTGAAGGGTTACTATGCTACTTCTATGGTTTTGGGACTCAAGTCAACCACAGTGAGAGTTGCTGTCAATATATGGAGAAAACATGTCTGAGTGTTGAACGTTTCCTAGGAGTGGGCAACATACAAAAAATGCTCCATGTGTGTTTCCAATTACATTTGAGCTTTTTTAAATTCGGTTATTCAGGAAAAGGAAATCAAATGAAATGCCAAATACTGTTGGTGTTGATGGTAATCAAATGACTCCACCGATCCAGTCACAAGCGTAAACAAAGAGAATGGCCAGTGAAGAACCCCAGTGAAGAAGCATCTAACACAGCTGTAAACGAAATTACATCAGTAAATCCTGTGGAGCAGAGCGAGAGCAGAGATGAAACTTTGTGCGCAGAGAAGAAGTTGAGTGCGTTGTCAGAGTTGAGTGCGCGACAGACTGCTTTTCAGCGAGGTTGTGCGAGTGCACATTGTTCTCACTACATGCTCAATTCAGTTGTACCAAAATTATGTCACAGATGTTGAGCAAAAGAACACGAAATGCAAAGTTTGTCTGAAAACTGTTGGGACTTCCCAAAGTAACACATCCAATCTCCACCACCTACAGCACAACCTCACTGTTGAGTTCAAAGATGTGTAAAAAGAACCTTTAAAAAAGCTTACAATAGAGGAAACATTTTTCTCCTGTTCAATGACATTGTTGACTGCTTAAACCTGAATGGGTAGACGACTTTTAAATTTAATTTAAAGTAATATGTAAAGTGATTTATTCAATAAATAAATTATAAATAGATCAGTTGGATTCCTTGCCCATGCCTTTATTTCTAAAAGAGCAGCATTTATCGTTATCAAGTGAAAACTGACCAATTTATCGTGATATGGATTTGAGGTTATATCGCCCAGCCCTACTTCAGAGGGATGTGGTCCTGACATGAACTGGCTAAAGTTTAAACAAGGACACCAGCAGGCGGTCCAGGTGAGCTTGATAAGCGTCTTCCAGGTTCAATTTTCAGTTAAAATTCAAGACTTGCATTATTACTTTTATACACTAAATAATGTTTATAAATTATAGCCACTTATTCTTCTGGAAAAAATAACATTATTAAAGTGCCCGCGACACCCTTTTCCTTCAAATGACAAAAAGGAAGAAAGTCATATTAATATTGAAAATTATTTTACCCTTCATAGTGTTTTAAGATGTAACGAAACACACCTGTGACCCAACATGGGTATATTTCTTTGTTAAAATCTAACTTTCCAAAGTTGACAGATGGGACGATAAAAGGTAAGTCTGAGATCATTCATTGTATGAACATGAATTATAAACAGTTGAGGTAGGCAGCAGGTTGCACAAATACAGCATATGGCTGCTTGGTTGCAGCAAAACTGCCGCCGTTCATCAGTTTGCACTACTTTTCTGGAATGAAGAGGCAATTTGCCTGGTACAAGACATATCTGAATTTGTCGAAGAATTTATGTCAGAGGGCTTGATATTTTAAAGGAAAAGGAAACTTGTATGAACATCGCATATCTACCTATCTATCAACCTCTCTACTTATCTATCTCCCTCTTTCTATCTCTCAATCTATCTACTTACTTGAGGGTAATAACCATACTTAAACACTCTTAATGTTTTAATAAAAGCATAGTATAAGCCTAAGACATGAATGCATATGGAATATTGAAATTAATCCCAAATGGGCTGCGGTCTTCAAATCCTGAAGTCAACTGTTGTCTGCTGCTACTCCTCCATTCTGTTTTAGTTTACCCGTGTGTTTTTTTTTTACTGCTGTGCAGCTCTGTCCGCTCTGCTAGTGACACCAACATGTACTGAGTGGCACCTAAAACTTGTGCCCTCCTATCTGATGACAGCTGACATTTTTTTTCCGACTCTGCTTCATCTCACTTTGATAGCGACTGAAATATATCTGTGGAAAAATCACATTCTTCACAGCTGTCGCTGTTGTTACCCCCTGTGGCAGAAGTCAGTTTACATCCCTAGGTTTCCCTCCCATGTCATAAAAGAGCACAACAAAATCCCACAATCTGGAAGTGCTTTTTAAAAGGGGATTTTAACTATATGACTCAGTAATTGCCGATTTTTGTGACATGTATGTCATTAGTATTTTTAGTTTTCACTTTATAGTTAAAAAAAAAGATTTCACAAGCACTTTAAGTTGCTGTCCATGTTTCATATTTTTTCAGGATGGGATATGCTTTGAGAGTGAAATGTTTCAGGAAATGATGGAACAAGTATTCAAGGTGACACAGACAGTGGGACAGTTCAAAATGTTAATTTAAGTAAACAGACAAACAGAACAGAAGCGCAGAGCGTTGCATCTGTGGCCCGCCGCATCTGCAGGGGAGAGGAGGGGCATCTCCCAATCACTGACACTCTGGAGGGAGAAAAACAGGTAAGTGACCATGATCATGTCACAGTAGATGGGATACAGATCAGACAGGAACAGTTCTGGAATCCAGGAGTTTGCATGCCAGTGAGAGGTTCCGATCCACACAGGAACGGACAGATCCAGGGTTCCAGGAATCCAAAGTGTGAAAACAAGTTCAAAGATCCATGCGTCGAGAAACAAGCTCAGACAGAAACGCACAGATGCAGACAGACAGGTTCAGTGGTTGAGGGACAGAGACAATACATGGTAATGGGATCACTGCAGAACTTTAAACTGGTCTCCTACTAGAATCCAGGCTTACTGGTCTTAAAACTGTACACTCACCTGAGAGCCAGGACATGATCAGGAGAAAAGACAAAAACTAAAAACCTCTCAACCCCCTGGCTGCCAGGAAAGGGAACATGAACCATGAAGTAACTCAAAGTAACGAAACAAATGAACAAGAATCAAACAGTGATCTGGCCCTGATAATTGGACTGAGCCGAATATAAAGCAGAAAGAGCAGGTGGATGAGATGAGTGATAAATAGGAACTGGGCAAAGTTAAGCAAATGAATGAAGTGACCAATTAAGATCAGCTATCAGGGCATATCATGACAAGATTGTGTCACTTCTGGTTTGACATAATTCATTTTTGAAAATCACATTCTTTTTAGATTCACGTTCAATCTTACTAATTACTACAAATTGCACAGCAATGGGCTTCACTTATAAAGCAGGGGTTTAGTCAAACACAATTGAAAACTAAGGTCTTATTGATTTTCTTTATACATTTTAAACTGTTATGGGTAAATAATGCACAAAATGCACCAAAATTCTATGGAACTCTTTTTGATTTCAATTAAATTGGTACATTAACTTCAAATTAGGTTATTATCCCTTGTAGGCATTGGGGATTTAAAGTTATCCAGTTGGATTTGACTTGCTGTTGGCTTCTAATAAAGAGAAAAACATATTCATACCAAACTTAATCGATCCAGAAATGGGTCAGTCACACCAATGCAAACATAGGTTTTCATCTTTCACTTGGAAAAGACCCTCTTTGACTTTCTTCACCTGATCTATTTAAAATTGTATAAAGGCACTTATATTTTTCTGAAACAGATCATATCCAAATCATTTTGGTGTGCTATGTCATGAATTACTTTATCAACCAAACCACAGATTGGTATGATGAATTTATTAAGTCAGTTTAGCCAAGTCCTCTTTGAGAAATTACAAGTTGTTGCAGTGACTGACTTTCCATGACATTCTGTAGAGTTTCAAATGTTATATTTAAAATGGATTTTGTGGATATTCAGAAGCTAGCGGCACCCAGCTCAACTCAGACACCAACTCCGGATAGGTAAAAAGCATAAAAAACCTTAAGTGAAAAATATGCGAATGAGTGCTGTAGTTCTTTGTTTTGGCCACAAGTGGCAGTATCATTAGAAAATTCCACTATGCAATTTTAAAATGCCATCAAAGGCAGCTTTTAATTTTAATTCATTCCTTAGCGTTTGTAAATTTTAACAGCCTGTGTTTTAACACTTGAGGTTATGAGAGAGAGGGGTGGAAGTGTTAGGCCAAGGACTGAGGCATTATGGAAGGGGCTGTGCACTTTCCCTTGAAAGACCACCATAACCCACCTTTAGGTGTTTTGATGCGTGTCACATATTACTTTTAGTTTAGATTTTTTGTCTATAAAGCTTGTAGGCCCTTTGCATTCCGTTTTAGATTTGAAAACTGCTTAGGGTCAGGGCATAAATGTTTAAGGAAAAAGAAAATTTTGTTGTGTTTGTTTTAAACACAGCTAGTAAACATAACTTTTTCAGACCTTAAACTATCAAGAAGTCTGATTCTGACTTCAAAAAACAGAGAATTCCCACTCTGCACTGATATAACACTCAGTCCACATAATTGAGTGTTACAGTTTTTTTCCCCCGAAGGCCAAATTTAACTCTCCTGTGGAAACAAAAGTCTTTATTTCTCACTAGTTCTCACCACATTAAAACATTTTGTGCAGATTTTCTCTTTTTTGTATTTAAGAAAACAAATATCATCCAGGAAGCCTGAGAAAAACACTGGTATACTCACTGGTTTGGAAGAGATTTAGAAAAGACATAAGAAAGGGTACTGTAAAAACAGATAAGTACCTGAATAGCTCAACACTTTGAAGGAAGAAAAAAAACTCCACCTTTTAAATGTTAGAACCTAAATGATCATATAGGGTTTTTTTATCTTGAAGGTTATGTACATAGGTACATATATTGTAATTGGTGTTCTTGTTGCTATTTTCTAATTAACACTTTTATGTCCTCATGTTTCAATAAGGGGTAAAATAAGAAACAGCACTTTGGCACATGTCACATCGTCATATCTGCTTGTCAAGCTTAATAAATACAGCATCATTTACTCAACCATCCACAGTGGGTACATTTAGCTGTTAGTTAAACCTGGAGGTGATGAATAATGGTAAAGGTTCCCGCAGCATGTGGGTGTTGGATTATATTGGGGAACTGACGATAAGAACCATATAGGTCTGTGTTCCAATAAGCCTAATGATGATCACAGAATATGCTGTAATTAACACCTTTCATACTGATCCCCAAACTTCTCACTCTTACCTCCCACACCCACTACACCGGGGCGTCAGCAAGCACCTTACCTCTTTGGCACTCTGATCTGATTGACACATCACTCCTGGAAGAGTTTTTTCATGTATTTTTCTTTAATGTAATTGGAAAGTCATTTCATTGAAAGTCAAGTAGAAAAATAAAAGGCAGGCAAATAAACCACTTAAAGCAGGCAAACCTTAAACAAATAACATAATTATAGGTTATTTTTAAAAGAATATTAAAACATTTCGAACATTGTTGAAAAAAGTTAATCAAATGACATATTGACCAATGACTCTTAGAGGTGTATGTCCATTTCAGACCATCCTGAAGTCTGTGTGGAAAGGTTTTGTCATCTATTTTGAATATAGCTTAGTGTAAAAGTACAGGGAAGAGATACAAGAAGGCCGGAGGGGTCCTATAGTCCTGCTTTGTAGGTTGCCTGCTCTTGAATTTCATTGTGCTGTAACATAAACATCTCCAACTGAGAGGCTGAAGACTTCAGCCTCACAGTTAGAGTCTCTTTTGTTCTGGGATTGTATGTTGGATATTTCTTTTATACCTTTGAGTCTGCCTAGTAGATTGCTTTACAGAGAGCAAACCACAGCTCTCTCATCTCAGGAGTTCAGGGCTTACTGCTGTGCTAGGTCTGATGTGGAAATCGGCACAAAGGTTTGGTGAAATCTTATCACATTTGACTCAAAAACAAATGATTAAACAATTGCATGAATATCACACATAATTTATTCAGGATTGCATATTTGCACCCATCAAGATGGATTTGCTTGTAGAGCATTCAGTCAAAGCAACTTTAGGTGAAAACAGAGAATACAAATGTAACATAATAAATCCAGAGAGTTTCAGAGGCAATATTCATCTGAAAATACAAAACTGAAATAAATCGTGCATATTTCCACAATTATAAGGTCTAAATATAACCTTCTACCAGTGTAAAAGAAAAACAATTTTTTTTTTTTTTTTTTTTTACAGTGGAACCACTACCAAAGCTGGTACTATGTCTGATTTATTTTTAATTAAACAAAAGTTAAAAATTCTTTTTTAGCCAGGCCCAAAGTTTCTCCAATTAACAGTAAAAAAATGTATGAAAGTGCCTATAAAAAGTTTGGAGACACAGCATAGAAGGGAATCTGGTCAACTAACAGAACTGATTTCTATTGTAGGACTCATATAAGAGAGCTTTTGGTCATCATAATTATGCTGTATATCATGAACTGTGTCCAGTGCAGTTTGTAAAGCTAATTGTGCATAAAGAACCCAGGCTATAAGTGTGTCTACTACTTTTACAACCTTCATCACAAATAAAAATCATAGCTGATAGCGACAGAACAGATTTTATTTCCCGATTTAACCAGGAGAATTTTGTCATAGTTTTCTGCATAAAAAAAAAAATAAAAAATTCACCAGGTCAGTTTGACACATTAGGTTTTCAAAACAAACATTGCATGTCCTTTTGACGAAGATGTTATTAAAGAATGATCAGCTTTATTTCACAGAGAATTAAATATATATGAAATATACGTAGGGAGAAGATTCTACAACTCAGTTGACAGGATATAATATTTTTCCTTTTTTGGTTTGTTTAATATGAGCGACAGATCATTCTTTTTTTTTATTTATCTTTACAGAACATGAAGGACTACTGAAATTATTTTCAGATTGCACATACATAAATTTATATATTTCAGCGGGGAAAAGGAATTACCTTAGGGTTAGGATTCACTCGGTGATAACAATCTACTGAGCCTACTAGCACAATCTGAAGCCATTCTATGGTACTGATAACCGCTAATGGCCATTTATTAAGATGATAACATCCGAAACGGCTGCAAACAGCCACTTAGCCATTGGAAGACAGAATCAAATGGAGGAGGAACCCATCAGATGATGAACAGATCCCATCTATTCGAACATTGTTTTTAGACTTCATCTTGACCTGCTGCCAGGTGATTTTACGAAAATAGTACACATTGATCCACAACCATTCAAGAAATAAACTTGTAATGTTATCATGGGTATACCAGCTAGCAAGCCGTTTAGATACATTATTATTTTTACTGAATATGTATTCCTGATATCTGAAAAAACATTATTCCTTTGTCTAAATTACA
>NW_015150950.1:154150-169767 GCF_000732505.1 Cyprinodon variegatus
TTTTCAATTGAATCACAGGTGTTCTGCACCTGCTAGAAAATATAAGGAAGGTCAACACATCTTTACAAAATATAATGATGGGATGACACTATTCCAGCCTGTCCTGGAAAAAAAAATAGTAACATTGTTACATACATGAACTGAAAAAAAAAAAACATAAACAAAAGCAGCCTCATGATTCTCCTTAACTGTGTTTTCAATTTTTATACCTACACACTGTCAGCTTCTTTGCCACTATATACTGTACCAGCAGGTCCAAAATAAATGACCTCTTAGGTTTGCTACCTAGAAAGGAATTAAAGCTTTAATAATTAGTCAACAGGGAATCAAGGTATTTCAGAAACATTTTGTGGAATTTCAAGTCATAAAAAAGAACATAAAGTAAAGATCAGAAGAATAATGAAAGAGAAGAGATATTAGCACTGATTAGACATGTAGAGCAATCAGTATGCGCTGTGGAAGTGTGTTATCGGTATCGTATATACAGGTAAAACACATGGATGAAAGCTGGAGGCTAAAACCTAGGGCCAGAATTAAATGTAAATTTTTTTTTTTTACTCTTTGGCCTTGTTTATAAAGGCGGGCCCACTTAATCTGTTGAGGGATTATTTCTTAATCTCAAATGCCTTGCATTATACTTCAGTTCACATGTGAATATGAATATATTGACTTTTCATCTCTTTTTTTTTACCTTAGGTATGTCCTCAATCTCATTATCCTTTTAAATATTACATCTCTGAGACTTCTCCGTATGTTGAAATGTATTGGATAAAGCTTGTTGGATCTCTTGACATGAAGTTTGAAGCCCCACTTTAGGTAGATGATAACACTTTTGGATGAATACATGCACCTTTCAAAACCAGATTCATCTACCTGTATCAACTTTTTATTACTATTATGATGGATCAGGACAGTGTACATATGGACAAATAGTCTTCTACAGCTTAAGTCATGGCTGAAGATTTGCCAGCACAGATAATANCAGCTTAAGTCATGGCTGAAGATTTGCCAGCACAGATAATAGAATGGTAAAAACAAATTCAGATTACAGAAAGGTGATACCAGCTCAAACCCTTTTTCTAGACGTTTATAACAGAGAAAGCTTTAAAAAACATTTATCTGATAGTGCTATATTTCATAAGCACCTTTTAGTTGTTAAAGACACCTACCAACTCAAATTACAAATCAGATTCTCAGTATGAAATTAACACTGATTTATCCCATATCCTCAGTCCTGAAGGTTTTAGCACACACTCCACTACAGAGTATGGTGCTGAGAAGGTTTGATTAAACGTGTCTGGTATTGTTAAAATAAGTAAGTGAGAAAATTGAGCCAGGGATTGTTTAGTTATATCTTGGTCATGTCAACTTCTAAGAGCCGACATATCAGAGTTCTTAAAGGATCGGGATATTCTCTTAGGTAATGTCTATACAGTGAATTTGGAAAATTCTTCTCAGGGCTTTTTCTGAACCGGGAAACAGGGGCGCATGCCCTCATACCTGCACCCTCATGCGTTTTTGTTTTATTTTTTTCCGTAGGGGAGCGTCTTGTGAAGTCTGTCAAAAAATTGGAGACTGAGACACAGTAGACTGCAAGGAACAAAACAACCTTTTAATTCAAACACTTGCAAGTGGAGAGCATCACAGTTACACAGAAATTGTCAGTGAGCTCTAACGGGTTCCTCATCGCCCCAGATATATAGAGTAGAGCCTATTCATATTAGTCATCTTACACCCCTGTGACCCTCAACAAATACACCTCTTACTTAAAAAGAAAGATATAAGTTGAACACACAATTTTTTACTTCACATGGTGTTCCAACGGTTGCAGTTCCGAATTCTCCCCAGTAGTGCCCGACTTTACACGAGTGAATAAAGCGAATGTCATTGGTTATTGGTGATTATCAAGGGGATGGGATTGTTATGGCGGAAGGTTGGCAGAAGGTTCGCAAGCATGTCTGGTTGTGGCCAGTGTCTCAGAAGCATCTTGCTAACCAGTTAGCCACTTAGTGCTAGTAGGTTCCCAATGGGAAATTACATTGGGGACCAAGTAGCGCTAAATTGGTGACTTAGAAACGACACTGTCAAGGAACGTTATGGACAGAGGAAACATGCAAGAGAAGGTTTCGTGTTGGAGTACAGTAGTTTTGTCTCGGAAGACGTGGATGAGTCTCCTCTATCATACATTTTTTATTTAGAGGAGGAAAGTGGGGACAAAGTTGTTGTGGAAGAGGATTCCAGGGCGGCAGAAGCTTGGTTTGGTGTAGAATGCTTACAGCCTTACATGTTTGAGCCCTTGCCTCGCAACGCTGCCAGTTCTGTTAGCTCTACGCCTGCCGAAGACACAGACGTCCACCCCCGTGAACACTGGGACCGAACGTAATGCTAAAGTAAATGATTCTTATTTCAACCATTGCATATATTAGTTGCGACATTACAATCAAGACCCTATGATCGAAAAAAATTAGATTGACACATAACCATTGATATATGATTGGCCGAATTTAGGTGTACAAGCTGACGTATAACTAACTGGCCTGCATAAGATAACAAACTCCCCCACCCACCCACCACACACACAGATTTTATGACAGGATGATTTAAAATTTAAATATAACTTCCCAACGACTTTTTAATTATTTTTTGAGTGCCCCTAGAAAATTTCTCAGTAATAAGTCACATAAACATAAAGCCTCATTAATCCACAACATTCTAATGATAATAATGATCTAATAATAATCTAAATTGCTAAATGGTATAAAATGGAGACAGCATTGAGCTGTCGCATTGATAATAGTAACTTTTCTGCACTCTTCGCACGTCTGTGTGAACCAACCCCCATGTTGCTCCCTCATACCTAAAAATCCTAGAATAAGCCCTGCTTATATTAGCCTACTTGGTACATCATGGTCTACTTTATTGAAACCTTGTTTGCTGACTTGCTTCTGATTATACCTGATGACTTTTTGTCATTTTGATGTTTTGTATCTTAGATCAGACACACACATGATGTTTGTTTTACTGTTCTGGTCCAGATTCTTAAAACTCAGTATTACATTTGAGTCAAATAAAACCTTTACCACGAAACCAGCATAGCTCCACCTTAATGTGAATGTTGAACCCTCATTCTGTTTTCTCTTGTCAGATCAGGTGGGAAAATATAATCCATTTTATATATTACTTTAAGTTGCTCACTTAAAGACTTTGCAGTAGAAATTACTTATAAGTTTGCCAGAAATAAGGAATATTGTGGTTGTTAAGGACATTAATATGGTGTAGGGGAATTGTTAAATAAGTTTCACTTCATCATATCCTATCTTCATACGTAATCTCCTACATGTAACATAATTTACACATTTTATACATATTGCTTACATGTGTTACACTGATCTTTTTATTGGATTGTTTACTTTACTTTGAATTCAGAAAGTGTTTATTTGAGTTTAAATAAGTAATAACTTTTTTTTGTGTCCTTTTACCTGCTCTTGTATTTACGAGTCAATGCCACGAGTCATTACGACTCACAGACTTGGCAAAGTTCTTTCCTTTCAAATACCCGTCCTGATGCTACGGAGATCTAAGCCCAGCTCCTTCGCACTCCAATCAAAGGCTTAAACCACTTTCCCATGGAGACTGCAAACAAGCAATAACATTTTCTAAAAAAGTATTCAGCCTATAGTGCCCTACACGAATAAATGTGGGTTAGAATTCTCCATTGTCTGCTTGTTTGACTAAACTGTAATTAAATTGATGTTTTTGTTTCTTCCTGTATGTTTTGGCAAACCATATGTATCTTCAAACATGATTGAATAAAGAGCATTTGCAAGAGCAGACATGCCTTACCTCATATATAAAGTTGTACAGGATCCTTATAACATTTAAATTACGTAGAGTAGTTTTCCAACCTGCTACGGCTACTGACCTATTTTTTTAATCTAAAGTAATATTTTGTTAGTGCATTATCTCACTTGTTATATATGCCTCGTGAAAACTTGACCATCCTAGCCATAAAAGTTTGTACATTTCTGCACATTCTATGTGCTGCCTTACTAGCCAAATAATTATTAGTTGAATTAATCAGAAAAAAGGGAAACTCCCCTCCCTGTCATGATCCTTGGGCGTTAACAGTTTTGATATTCTTCTTTGTCTTACATTTCTGCCAATGCTAATCTTCTCTTCCTCATATTACCTTTTCTAGTTTGCTTGTCAATTCTCAGACCCTCCCTCAGTATTTAGGTTCTCGATTCTTCTCCAATCCCTGCTCTTCCCCCATCATTTTTACCTGTTTCCTATTTATACTCTATAGCCTGTTTATTTAGTGCAGGGATGTATGGTTTATGTTTTTTTTACTCCAGCTTTATAACTCTTTTACTAAATCAGAATCATGCATAAGGTTATATTTTTCTTTATTGATGGGACTATAGCTTTTTATCCTGAGACCTGACACCTAAAAAAATATTTTTATGAAAGCTGCGACCTGACAACTTTTTTTCCTGAGACCTGAGAGCTGAAGATTCCCTAAAATATACACAATAAGAAAGATTATTTCTACTCAAAGCTAAAACAAATTGCACAGCAACAAAAATATGTTGCTCAGATGCACGAGTTCTCAGACTCTTCAGTCCTCTCTTAAGAAGAACCTCATTGAAAAATGGGATCTGAAAAAAAAATAAAAATCAACTGTCGTTGTTTCAGTTATTTTTCACCTTCATTTCCCTTAAAATTTGACTCCTGATGATATTGTGTATAGCAGTTTGATGTTTTGACTGTAAAGTTTGAGACAATTCCCATCTTAAGTCCTGTTTCCCTGTCATCAGTAAGGCAATTAATCTGCCACGGTTTAAAAAACCCCAAAACAAACTCTTCAGTCACCATGGAGACCATCAACTCTCCTACCAAACAAGCCTTCAATTTCAGAATAATATGGCCTGATCGCAATCGAAAAGGCTTTTTATGAAGGTAATGAAATAAAATGAAAAGTACAAATTTTAGGCATCTAGATTTGAATGCAGAGGGGGGCAAAGCATTTGTTTGATACCTGAAGACTTCTTTTATTTGAGCTTTTGTATTTGTTACTTGCTGTAGCTTCATGTAATACCTACAGTACTGGGGCTTACCTTTCATACAGCCCCAACTCTTTGATGCCTGTGTGCCTGAATTATACAACCAAAATCATACACACCTGTGGCTCAGGAGACAGCAGCTGCATATCCTAAAGAATACTCGATGATGGCCCAGATATGTTTAGGATGCTAAGCACTCGGGGGTAATGCACAGGGCATGGAAATGACAAGTCGAGGCTCAATGCTGCCTAAAACAATCAAGAGAATAGTCTGACAGCCACTGAGCAAGAAGCTTTGCCTTCAGGCTGTCAGTGCTTATAGTTTGGAATTCCTTAAGCTGTCTAAAGGCTATTGTATACAGTAATGCTATTCAGAGTTCAGTGTCATGTTCTGAGATGGGTGTGCCACAGAACTGTTTTCCTGTTTGACAGATGCATGTTTGCTTTAAGGAAAATATGTTCATTTGCTTATTGATTTGGCTTCCCTGAAGGTTGGCATGTTTTACCTAAATGTAAACTGTTTATTTGCTTTGTACATAACACAGGCATCTATCATAGCCAAGCCTTATTCCAAAAGTAAGACAGAAATTTTTCATTTTTTATAAAACAGTGGGTGTATGAAGTTGAAGCTTGTAGCTTTGCATAGAAATGCAAAAATATTAATGAATTTGTGTTCAACAGTTAGAATTCTTTCCCCTGAATAAAGTGTTTTGTAGCCTGTGGTGCATTTGGACTGAAAGCCATAATTTTCCGAGTAAAAAAAACCAAACCATGAAAATACAAAAAACAATTCAAACTCAGCCTTATATTGGAGTCTGTGTGAAATAAAATTTAATTGAAATGGGAAATTGTATGATGAGTAATCCAGTGACCAAAACATTAAATGGCTAAAGTAGTTTCTGGTAGGTCTTTCATACAAAGAAAACAATCCTGTATAACAACTATTTGGATCATGTTTTTGATCTAAAATTGCCTTTTGGGTTTATTACAGAGATTGCAATTAAGATTTAAGACCAACAAAAAGAGAACTCCAATATACACACTAAAATAAAATAAAAATAATCCATGCATGCATCTACTCATCCAATACTTCTCTTCTCAACACTCTCCATCCCAAGTCTTTTCTACATCAGAAGGGATATGCGATGCCTCAGCAGCTGCCTGTCTGCCCTGGGGTTCCCCTCCCAGTGAGATGTGAGCAGAAAACCTCCTAAGAGAGACACCTTGGAGGGATCCTGATCACATGCCTTAAGATGCAGAGGAGCAGCAAGTGTGCCCTATAAAGATGAAGATATTCTCTTCCCACTCCAGGAAACATGTGAGGTTTGTTTCCATCCCACTTTAAACCAGCTAAAAATATGGCAGAAACTTAAAAACGGGGAGACAGCAAGATGCTGTGGAAAAAAAATATCTGAAGTTCAAACTAAGCACTAGAAAGTGAAATAAAAAATAACTATAAGTTACTTTGAAGTAACATAATCATTAGTGGATGACAGGCTGGTCTGTATTTCCGAAACTGTTAATCTACTGAAATGTTCTTGTACAATCTGTTGAGCTTATACAGAATAGCAAGAAAAGGAAATATCCAGTTTTGCCACAGTTATTTAGACAAAAAGCAGCTTTGATGTCTCAAGTGAATGAGCAGACTGGTATAAAGTGATAGAGAGGCAACTCTAGCTCCAACAACCTTGTTATCAGCAAGGCAGGCAATCTCTGATTGCACATCACTTGCACCTTGAGGAAGATGGGCTACAGCAAACTGAGGCCACAATGTGCACTGACTCACCATAGTTAAACACAGGGAGGTTGGGATTGCTCGAACTTTGTTAACGCTCAATTTAAGGTGCAATATTTTCATGCTAGGGAATGTGACATGATTGCAGTCTAACTACAGTAACATGATACATCCTGTCTTATACCAACAGTTCAAGGAGATGGTGGCAGTGTTATAATTGTGTTTTCTTAGGCATAAAAATCTTCTCCAGAAAGAACGAAGGCAAACAGAATGCAACCAGTTAGACTCATCCAACTAGAGGAATTAAACCAATAAATAAAGTGTTTTTGCTGCTGTTATTTTCAACCAGTTGTGTTATCATTCCAGTTTGTGTTAAGTGCTTTGCCTTCTATTTTTAGCCCATAAGGTACATGGGTGCATTTTTTTACTTTGAGTTATTTACATATGCAGGACAGTTCGAAATCCAGAAGGAAAACTGGGCCCTATTCAAAAACACATTAGCAGAGAGGGAGATTACCTTTGGGTGTTTAACATTTTACCGGAGTATCAATTCTCAAACTCAAATAATCATGTAAACAGGCAGGCCTTGGTTGTTTTAGTTAAAGTTTTGTTAAGTTTTGTTAAAGTAAAAAAATAACCTCACTTAAGTATTTACCCATCATCAGGGAATCCTGGGCTTCAAGGAATAAAATTTGTTCACAGAGAACATGTTCACCTCGCACAAAATAAAGTAAATTCATGACTTTAATAAATTAAAGAAAAATACAATTATACAGTCATGGTGAAAAGGCAGTATACCCTTTTTAATTATTAAGGTTCTTAACTCTTTAAGACAAACCTAGCAAAGACACAGAAAAAAAGGTGAAATTTAGATTGTTGAAAACAAATTTACAAAAAAAAAAATTCTACTCCTTATATAGTGTATAATACTGTGGACAAATCACTGGGCGAGAGGCGAGGTACACCCTGGTCACCAGTCTATCGCAGGGCAACACAGAGAAAAACAGAACCAACAACCATTTATGCACACACACACACCTAAGGAGAATTTAGAGAAGCCAATTAACCTGTCATGTTTTTTGACTATGGGTGGTAGCCAGAGTACCCAGAGAGAATCAACGCATGCTCAGGGACAGCGTGCAAACTCCAGGCAGAAAGTCCCCCACTGCTCCACTGAGCAGCCCTCATAGTATAATACTGAAGATAAATAAACAGAAAAGCTCATTCTGTGCCCTCCACAGAATGGGATTTTGGTCCTTCTCCTAGATTTAAGTCACTGGTGGAAGTGAGCAAACATTACAGATAAACAAATGCTTTGCTTTAACTAGGATTCCAATGGGACTCACCTGCAGTGCAGTTGGTAAGTTTTAACCTATTGCACAAGACCTACAGAACCATTAGAGATGGCTAATTTACATAGCTTATAATACATCCCCGTGTAATTAATCCAGAGCACATAAATGGATATTCACAGTCCAATTCGAACAGATGTAAATACCAGGTTATAAATCCTTAAAGACAATAGATCAAATATTTCACCCTCATTCGTTTACTGTATATTTTTAAAAATTTGATAAGAAATGGAAGTCTTGGCAAAGTAAAACAAAACAAAAGGTTGCCCAGTGAAGGAAAGGAAAAATGTATTCAAAAAAATAATTTTCTAGATAAAACAATGGACTTATAAGCAGATACTGAAAGGAGTATGTATTTGTTTGTTGGGTCAATAGATACATCATTTTTGGAAGATATGCCTATTTGCATAATAACAGAAAATTTAGCTTAAAAAAATAATGGATCACTCTCAGTTAAGAAAAAAAATTGGAAGTGACATTATTGGGATTCCACTGCTGCTACAGTGTATTTTTTCTCACAAAACAAATTCAGTGATGCTTTACAGGCTTTGCAATTTTGACCTTACTTCCTTTGTTTGCAGATCAAATCAAAATTGTTGTTTTTTTCCCCCTTATTCTTAATTACTCTCAAGTTGAAAGACAGCTTAAAAGTGTACATGTCAGAAGCAATGTTTATCACATGAATTGCACCAAATACAATATGGTTGAAGCACAACTCTCTAAATATGATATAATATGGATATTTTGTAATGCTGGAAAAAAAAAATGCTTTGCTTTAACTCTTTTCTAAGATAATATAGAAACCTATGATTGGATTAGCTGTAGGGAATGCATTATGTTCAGATCACGACTCAATGCAAGTTTTCCAGCTTGATTTTCCTCGCTTCCTGAGGACAAATAAAAAGATAACAGAAGTTCTTATTATTCTGCCACTCTTTGGATTAGGAACCTGCTGTGCATAGTATAGCATGGCCCATTATTTTTTGATAACTGTGCAGCTTGTCAAACATTAAACTACAATATTCCTTTTGCTTTTGACAGGTCTTTGCTCTATTCAGTTTTAGATGTTGTTCATCCCATTGCACACATTTAGACAGTCCAGTTTAGAAGTGTACATAAACCCATATATAGAATTGTGTATTTAGAATTAAATATGAGCCACCCATGATGTGTTTAAAATAATGTTTTTGTTGGATGGATAATAAACCCTGCAAATTTTATGAATTGTATAATCAAGAATTATGAGAACAAGTTTTAACATATTTTGGATTTAATTAACAATATTTAGGGATGTGCTAATTCTGCAGCTTAGTGTTAACCTGTTTTATTCATTCTGAAACCCATTTTGATGTCTGTATAAAATCATAATGTCCTGTTGTAAAATTGGACTGTATCCATCTTTAAACCTTATGGTTGTTAATTTCAGGTAAGTTAAAGACTGGCAGTGTTGCTCTTTATCATTCAACCGAATTTAGGCGATGCACAGGTATAATTTTGTCTCAAACGAGACCCTAAGCATAATGTTATCCCTACTAAGCTGTCACACTTAAGCTCTGAAACACCATTCTTAACTCCTTCAAGGATCCTTTTTGGTATGATGATAGCATGATTTTTTTCTTGCTTGACTGTAAAACCTCTCTTTGGGAGCTATTTGGCCTGTGCAGGAAGGTAATTGCAAATTTCTGTCATGCATGATGGTGTTAATATTTGAGTATCTCATTTTCTTCGTGATCAGCACTCTCAAGCTTTAGGTATACTCTTGCATGCCAGATATCTCATTAAATTGTAGGTGTCAAGAACAATGCTTTGAATTTTAAGCCCCCACATTAGGCAAACAGCGCTTACTGCAGTCCTTTAACAGTGGAACATGCTGCATATAAAATCTGTCTGTAGAACTTGTAGCCAAAAAAGGAATCTAAAGGAATTCCTGATAGATATCTCTAAAATTAAAGTTTTGGGTGTTACCTTTTAGTCATTTTTATGAGTCTGTTGGCCTGATATTTAAATAAAGAGTGTTCAATTGTGCAAAAAAGAAGTTGCACATGCAATAAGTAGGTGGTTGCAAGATTGAGGTTGAGGTTGAAAAATAGGTTGGACTGCTCTATTGAAGGAATTTGTGTGTGCTAGTGCCATTTTCAGGGTACAGGGTGGCAGGTAAATAGAGTTCAAATCCCTGGAGATTGAGGTAATATACTGATAAAAAAATAAATAAAAAATATAGCAATACTTTTAATTAAGATACACATATAAAAATATAGAAAACTGTTACTGTACTAACCAAATGTAAACAGTATAAAGATGAACATTTTTAAAAGACAAATTTAGAATATTGAATATTAATTAAAAGACATGAAAAAGCTTAATTTGCAAGCAGCTACTTTGCTGATTTCTATCAAAACCATCCTATTTTGTCTATGTTATTTGCGTTTGATTTTTCAATTCTGTTTCCACAATTTGTGGCCTTAGTATGTGTAGCATTTTGTTGACCTTGGTTAATTTAAAGTGCTTTAAAAAAGAAGTACTTTTTCTCTCCGTTGGGTCCATTAGACTCTACTCTGCAGTTCCTGTTTTTTGTTTTGTTTGTTTTTTTTATACCTTATTTGTGGAAAGTTACAAAAATGGGGAGACAAGAACATTCCCTTCTCGACACTTCTGTAGTTAGACTGCAAACCCAGAAAAAAAAAAGTGGTGGGTAAAAACAAGGTGTCCATTCTTGCTGATGGAAAGTTGCTTGACTCAACAGTAAAAGCTGTATCCCATCTGGTTCCCTGTAATGGCAGGTTTAAGCTTTTAGAGTTAATGAAAGATATTTCCTGAAGCCCTTACTTCACTCCTTTTGACAATTTGCACACTATAGTTTGAAGTTGGGTCCATGCAAGCTAACCCAACCAATTTCAATAAGCTGTACTCTTTCTGAACAGAGAAGGGCTAAATTGTTCAGCCAAATCTATTCTTTCTCCTTGCTGCTGGGTAAAAAAAAGCAGCTTGTCAGCTGCTCTTGAAATGAACTTAAAACAAACAGTGGTGTTAATGTAAAGATTTTAGCCAGTATGTTTAGTTTTGAACCTTTGTCTATCCCATAAAATTAGCATTCCATTCAGACTTAAAGTTAACAGGGTAGAGAGTAAGCTTTCTCTTTTTTAATCCGATCAAAATAATATAATTGCACTGTACATGTCCGTGTCAGGGCCCTGTCTGTCTTCTGATAATCAAACGCAGCCAGAACATGTCCCTTCACTAACTGAAGTCAATTAGAGGTTTGATCCCTTCCAACGTATGGAATCGACTAAAGCAGAAGGGCTCAGCGCTGGATGGATGCTCTGCTGCAGAGGAAAGAGACCATTTGACAACCAGTGTTTAATCCGTCTGTGTCAGTCCATCAGTGTCAGCCACCGCTGTGACAGGCTCATACAGTGAAGGTGAATGATAGAAAACAATAGAGCAGAAATTGTTTTGAGAGCAGCACATCACAGCTGAAGCACAAAGCAGAAATAAAGCATTCAGCATGCTCCTAAGTTACACTGTTTTTTCCCTTGCACCCAAAAACACATATAGTATCTGTTATCGTTCAACATAAAGGACAAGTACATTGCTAATTATGGATTTCTGTCAGTTTTTTTTTTGTACATCCAATTGTTTTATCTGTTTTGTAATCTAACGCACAGTTTTCTGTCATTTATAATCAAAATCAAAGCAGACCATCTGAAATAAATAAATATAATTGTCCTCCTAAAACTATTGTGTTATTATCGTGTGCGTGTGTGTGTGTGTATTGGCCTACTTATATATCTAACAGCTTGACTTTTATAATTTGATGAATATGAAATATTACAAAAATCAAGGTTTTGACTGTCTTTCAATGGCATAAAATCCTTACTTTAAATGGTGCAACAAAAGTATTGTGGCAAGTGAACGGGAAACATTATGAATTAATTTCTTAACTGCATCAGGACACTGGACAATTGCTGGACACCGTATTTTTCCAGAGCTGTTCACATCTGGGTCACTCTGCTGTGGGTCACACAGCCAACAGATGGTTCTAGGATCAGGCATACATGCCAATCCGGCCCATGAAAACCTGTATTGCTCATAGTGTTATAGTGATCCAAAGGATCTTCTCACAATTTGCACTCTGACTTAGATTTTTTTGTACCAGATTAGAATACAATTGAATCAAATAGAATAGAATAGAAAATCCACTTTTTTGTCCCACAATAGGGAAATTCTGGTGTTCACAGCAGCAAAAACATTATAGAAAAAATATGGACATTAGAAAAGTTAATAAGAATAACATAATAGTGAAGAGTTAGAATATAAACAATTAAAATACTGTACTGCAAAGTGTTTTAACAAAAACTGTGCACCTGGAGAATAAATAACCAATATACAGCTATGGACATTTTTTCAGTAATGGATATTTGAAAATAGCAGCAACATCAGAGATGTGCAAAATGACAGCAGCATGTAATTTAACTGAAGTAGAAACTGTGCAGCCTGGGGTGTATCAAGATATTATACTATTTTAACTGCTCTCTTTAAGTTCCTTTATTTATTAAGATGTTGTTTTGTTTAAGTTCTTTTTCTCTCTGAATTAAATTGGGTCTTCAATGAAAGTGCACATCATTGTTTTCAAAACAGCTGATTGGCTGCTGGGGGGATCGTTTTCCAGGATTCAGAATGATCTTGAAAGCTAACCTGTCCCAGTGCAGGTTTGCCATTTAGAGTACATTACCATGGTAACTAGCCTCGCTAAGGATGAATCCAGCTTTGTGATACTGAAAAGTCAGGTTTAAACCTGAAGTAAACCTGCTTGGTGGTAAAGTTCAGGCCTCTGGTTAACATTGATTAGGAAACATATTGATTAAGTTTTGGTTCCTGTTACATTTGTTTGAAAAGAAAAACAATATTTAAATATCTGTGCAGTGAGTGAACTAAAATCTGATATCTGCGATGACGGGTACTGTTGCTGAAGCTCCTCAAAGCTCCGACGTCAGGCGGGAGTCGCTCTTGCTTACATCATAACATTTTAATCTTCAATTGTGTCATAGCTTTAACAGCCAGTTGAGAGGTGCTAAGAATTCAGCTTTAAAGTCTTAAGCCTAAAAGGTGTCAAAGAAAAACAGAGCATTGAAAACAAATTAAGAATTATTTCAGTTTTTCTGTTTATAAGCACTTAATGACTCTTCAATACACTCTTAAAATGAAGGACCTTCTCACAAGATTTTTTTTTATACAATACAATGTTCAGTATTCAGCAGCACTGCAAATCAAATAAGGTAAGAGATAAAAAAATATTAAATGACATGCAGGGAAAATTTTGTATTTATGTTCATTGGCTGCGTTTTAGAGGATATTAAAACCACATTAAATATGCACGAAGCACTGGTGAAAGTAAACCATATAAATAAAATGGCATGTGGGAATTGCATTAAAAACAAACCCTAATGAAGGCATATACATAAGTTGAATATCTTATTAGCGAAAGGAAATTAGTAAATAAATCACGAAAGTGAAAGTCTAAAGAAAGGAATAAAAGGAAAAGAATGATCCAATAAGATGGGAACCAAGTAAAAAAAATGTCTTATAATTATGAATAACATCAATGAACTGCATCATCATTCAAGAAATTTCAGAAAGGTGCAAAAGCAATGAATAGCTTTTTATACCCTCCTGAAGGATCTTAAATAAAGAGCATGACCCCAAGTCAATGCCTGTGCATTAAAAACTATTCAGTGTGGCTTCTTTTTGTGAGGCTTCAGCAGCTCTTACAGAAACCAAACACAGAGAGGAGAAAATGAAAAACTCTATTGTGTTAAACTGGCCTGAGTGGATATGAGGATGCATTATAAGCTTTTATCTGGGGAGAAATCATATTATAAGGCCCATCAAGTTTGGCTGGAGCTTTCAGCTCTGACACTATGTATGAAAAAGGCTGTGGGGGAGAGCGGTTATTTTATTCATTTTTCTTTTTTCCCCCCTCCAGAAAAGACATTTTTAAAACAAGCTGGAGATATTTATGTCTCCAATGATGGCTATTGCTTCCTGATTTAAAACACCGTTTCATAACACTGTAAAACGAGTACTAAAAGAAACCCCAAGTCATAAATCCTAAAGTATCATTTAACAGTTTTAAAAATCAAAATGGCTTAACCCAGAGATTGTAAGAGAGATACTAATTCAAAGACTTTTGACAAAATGCTAAAAAGTATTATCTTAATGACCAAAATAGCACCTGATAGATACTTTCCTTCATTTATAAAAAGCAATAACTTGCTTTATAGTAACCAAACCTTGAACTAAACTAGTTTTTTTTATCACAAAAATATTATTTTCAACTTAACGTCAGAGTTTTATTCACAAAGCAGATGCTATTCTGTTGCAAACATAACGAGTGTGTGCGGTTTTTAAATGGGCAACATCTTGTGGGGGGAGTGTCGGCCTTGATGTTAGAGCTGTGCGCTTGTGCCCTGGGAAGGTTGCAAGTACCCGGTTTGATCCCCACAGCCTGTACTATGGGTCCCTGAGTGAGACCCTTAACCCCACACTGTTCTCTGAGCGCCACACAATGACTGTCTCTTAAGGGGATGGGTTAAATGCAGAGGTAAATTTCTCCAGTGTGAGATTAATAAAGTTCAATTATCATTATTATTAATTATCTTGCTCTATCTTAGAGAATAATTCCATCTTTTGCTGCCATGAGTTTTAGTATAGCGCATTTCACAAAACGTGATCTCAAGGTACTTTACAGTTCACCAGATCATACAGTCAAATTGATTAAAAGTTTTCTTTCTAAGGAAAAATAGCTGATTGCATCGACTAAATCGAAGGCAATTCCTCACACTAAGCATGCTTGTAGCGACAGTGGAGAGGAAAAACTCCCTTTTAACAGGAATAAACCTACAGCAGAACCAGGCTCAGTGCGAGTGGCCATCTGCCGAGGCCAGCTGGGGCTCAAGGAGACAGAAGCAGAGATACAAAAGCCAACTGTAAAAGGAGGCCCTGTCCAGGAAACACACAGTCAGGCAGACGAGCTCTGAGCCAACTCCCATGTCAGAGGTTGAAGGGAGCACATCCAGCCAATCACAATCAGAGAAACAGGACTGTATTGAAGAACAGGCTGACATTTATAAACAAAGGTGTTGACGGCAGCAGCACAGCTGATATTTCTCTCCGGGATGGTGTAACAGCCAAACAGGAACAGACCACATGAAGCTATGAGAAAAAGCAGAGCGAGCATAACATTAGAGATTGAGCTAACAGATTCTGCAGGGTGGAAGAATAGAGCTAGAATGAAGCAGAATGATAAAATAGGGGTCCCCATGTCCTCCAGAGGTCTAAGCCTATAGCAGCATAACTATAGAGATAGCTCGGGATAACCTGAGCCACTCTAACTATAAGCTTTATCAAAAAGGAAAGTTTTAAGCCTACCCTTAAAAGTAGACAGGGTGTCTGCCTCACAGACCAAAAC
>NW_015150950.1:170662-173346 GCF_000732505.1 Cyprinodon variegatus
ACGCACAGGGAAACACCTTGACACATAAAACATAGGCAGGTCAATATATATAATCTGAGTTATAGGTCTAAACTAGACAAAGCAGGATTTTAAGAGACAAATCTTAATTTTTTAACCATAATTTAAAGAGGGATTTTAACTTTAATTCACACAAATACAGTTGAAAATTCAAACTGTTATTTTAGCATATTTATCTTAGTTAAAGGCTCATATTTAAGCACAAAGGAAAATTAAATATCCAAGAAACAGAAATCATTTACACAATAAATAGTTAACTGATCACAAATAAATTTTTTTCACTCAACCAAAAGTTGTCACAATGTGCATCTATATGTTCAATATGTAATTCTTCCAATTAGTGAGGTTAGCAATAGTCAGTTAAACTTTTAAAGCCTTTTTCGTGACAGCTTCAGTTCGTTTGTGTAGTTTGCATCTCCTCAGCTTGCAATGCACCAACTTCTTCTTTTTGTTATGTTTTATGGCTGTTGGCAAACATCTTAAAGATGCATTATTGCCACCAACTGGTAAGGATCGGGGTTCTTATACCCTTTTGGCGATTGGCTCAGTGCACAATATGGCGGCCACTACCTCTGTTCACAGGTTTTGATGCATTGAATTTCCTGCTGTTGCTTCCCGGTCCTGCCAATCAACCATGAATGTTGTCAGAGAAAGCTAGTGAATGGAGAGAAAATGAGTTTGCTTGGTTTCCAAAAAAAGAGAATGGCCTATCAATGGGTTTCAGTATCAACACGCTGTACACTGTGTACCGAAATGTAAGTGTTCTTTACGGTACAATTCAGGTGTCTTATGCTACATTCACACATAATGTGATTTCAGCAGCAAAAACCCTTCTTCTACTTCATTTTTGATTCTTCTACACATTAAGGTCAGATGCACCTCAAGAGCATCTTTGATGCTCCTGATGCGCATCCAGTAAAGTGTGTCCAGAGGCGTCTCATGCTTCTGCTCCTCCTGTAATCACTGGCAAAAGAGTGACTTTGCTATATTTGCTATGATAAGTGGGTGAAAAGTAATTTGAATATATTTTTTATACAAGAAAGTCCAACTCAAAACATTGTCTGTGCAGTCAGTTCATGAGATTACGATCCTGTCTTAAAGTATTATTTTGCTGTCGGAGCCGTTTATGCTGTCTCTGGCAATCCCCAGCAGCAGCTGCCTTAGGCAAGGTCGCCTCTTGGGGTTTTTCCCCTACTGTTCGTTGTGGCAACAAGTAGATGTTAGTGTTTTCTCAGGTTTATGGTACCCACTGCAAGCATCAGAATATTAAAAGCGAAACTTTTTTTGCAGACAGGTGACAAAATTTTCAGTTAATGTAGGCATTAAAGAATAATTTCAGAGGAGAGGAGCGATCATAGCAATCTGCATCAGCAGCGCTGTGTCTGTCTCCCTGCCAGTTCCCAGATGAGCTTCTCTGATTGGTTGGTGTGGCGTGTCAAGCAGCTTTATGTTTTTTTGTGTGGAGGGATAATGAACCCCAAATCAAGTGAAGAACCCCGTTAATAGACACTAGCAGGCCCTGAAGATAGCGGGTGCACAACTGTGCCATTGTTAACTGTCGAAACAGAACGGAACCATGAATGAACAAAATCACACCTAGGAAAGGTGAAGAACATTTACCGTACCTGGTGCAACATAGCAATTCTAAATAAATAATAATTATCAAGAGAGATAAAAATCGAGAGCTGTTGATTTCCCAATTCAGTTCATCTGGTGGAGCAATCAAAGGTGTGTGCAGGGAGTGGGCAGGGCTGTCTGTTACATGGCATACATATCAAGAAAAGATGTGCAGACAGAGCCTCTTCCATGATGAGTGGATGTGTTTGGTTTGCCCTTCTGGTGATGTAGACTGTACATTTAACATCTGTTTATCTACCAATTACCTAGATACAGTTTATAAAATATTTGTATTTTAAATACTTTTTAAAGAATTTATTCTCAGACATCTGGGTCATGGCAATCACAAAACAGACTTTAATTGGAAGGCAACCAGACAGTTAATAAGACACAAATTTGACAAATATTCTTTCATAGGTGTCGATGTGTCACAGTTTGAGCCTGTTTTGTAACTTATTTGAAGGTTTAAATAAATTATTCTAAGAAAGTAAAACACAAAAATCAATCAATTTACTAAAACGGTGGGTTAATTTATTGACTTTCCTGTCCTACTTTTTAAAGCCAGCATTTCAGCAGGTTATTTTATTTGCAGTTTCCACCAAATATCTTGAGCTCACTACATGTTTACTTTTTGTTCTGACATTTTTAAGTGAATATGAGTGTTTAATTAAATAAAATATATTAAAAAAAGCCCATTGAAGCCCATGAAGCCCATTTGCTCAGAAATATGTTACCAGCTTGACAGTGCAATTCAAGAATCACATGTTTTTTTTTTTTGCTGGGGTTTAGAATATAAGACAGAGGTGCAAAATTTGTTTGAAAGGCTGTTTGCAGGTGCTAAACATATTCAGTTTTATAGGGAATGTGATAGACATAATTAAAACCAGTTAAATTACAAAATGTTATTTCTAACCAAGCTGCTTGAAAAGTAAATAGTAAAGAAGTAAGGGCTGAAATAAGTAAAGAAGTATGAGCTGCAGAATGACATTACAGGACATCTGTCATTTATATATATACTATATATGTATATATATATACAGAGATGGCAA
>NW_015150950.1:175440-179581 GCF_000732505.1 Cyprinodon variegatus
GCAGCCGCCTCTTCACTGTAGGTGTTGACACTGGTTTTTTGCAGGTACTATTTATTGAAGATGCCAGTTGGGGAAACTAGAGACTCTAATGTACTTATCTTCTTGCTCAGTTGTGCAATGCGGCCTCTTACTTCTTTTTCTACTCTGGTTAGAGCCTGTTTGTGCTGTCCTCTGAAGGGAGTAGTACACACCGTTGTAGGAAATCTTCAATTTCTTAGCAATTTCTCACATGGAATAGCCTTTATTTCTAAGAACAAGAATAGACTGTCGAGTTTCAGATTAAAGTTCTCTTTTCCTGGTCTTCCAAGGCCCCAGCAGCAGAGATGGCGTCCACCAAGGCTGCCGCAGTAGAGACAGCATCCTCTACAGGCCTTCCTCCGGCCTCACGGCAGTACTCCGGAGGCCCTCAGGGCCGTCGTCCTGAAGCTCTTCCTTCACCTCTGGCCTCATGGCCACCCTCCAGAGACCCTGCCTTGCCTTAAATAGACCAAAACTATTTCGAACACTTAAATTACCAAGATTTTTTTAAGAATAAACAAATTGTACTAGTTGTAGTGCTTACTATTAAAAATGTTTTAATGCTAAGAACCTTTCAGATAAATATATTGTGAAAGAAAAGCAGAACTAGGTTAGTTGTTCACCAAGCTTTTTAATACAAAAATGAAACAAAGCTGAGAGCTCTCAATAAAACTCAGAGAGAATACTATCCACTCTTTTAGCTTCATCCCACACTCTGCTATTGAGACAAAAAATTTAAAATTACCCCAACAAATGCCTGACTGTTAAGGATGAGTACTTTTCAGTAAACACGGTGCCCGTCACACATTTTGTCATGATGCCCTTATTGTCCACTTACATCTGTTAGGCAACCAACCTTCATCTCTCTCCTCAGTGCCTCAATACAGATAATCCTGTTTATAGTTCATGCACACTTGTAGCTTGTTCATAACAATAATTACTGGCTCATAAAGAAATGTCTTTTTGTTTGACACTATAATTTTTGAGGTAGGTAAAAAAAACTACCTTAGTCTTATATTACCAATTTTTGCTTGCATTAACGAACACAGCCCCACAACATCCAGAGCCTTAAGGTACTCAGGGCGAATCTCATACACCCCTGGGGCCTTGCCACCGAGGAGCTTTTCAACCACCTCAGTGACTTTAGCACCAGAGATGAGAGAACTCGACCCAGAGCCCCCAGGCTCTGTTTCCTCAATGGAAGACGTGTTGGTGGGATTAAGGAGGTCTTCGAAGTACTCCGCCCATCGAAAAACAACGTCCCAAGTTGAGGGTCAGCAGCACACCACCCCCACAATAAATAGTGTTGGTACTGCACAGCACTATTTCTCCCTCCTGAGATGCTTCCCCCCTGTGCATGTAAGATTTAAGACCATTTATCAAAAAAAAAAAAAAAGCCTGAGTTTCTTCAGGGCGTCTGGAAAGTTAATGAGCCTGGGGCACACTGTAACAATGACTGAAGGTTAATGGAAGTATGTGTACAACGAGAATGACAGCACTAAAAGACATGAACTATCCATCGAGGGGAGTGTGCGGGGATGCAGAGGTCCAGAGGTGGGAAATGCAGGAGCTTACAGCGGGGAAGGTGGCTACCAAGTGGGAGGAGGCTGGTCAATGGAGGGTTAGGCAGGAATTGGCCGATTAGTCTGCAGTTTGGCCGACAAGTGACAGTCAGTTGGGCATTGTGCTGATGATGCACTGGTGTGACGGCTTGAATCTTTAAGAGGCTGAGATTGGCTCGGCAGAGATCTGTGACTTGGTAAAGGTGCTCTGAAGTGGGATTCGGAAACAGATAAATATATTAATGTTTGATCATTTCAAAGATAACACATGTATAGATCCCAGCACAAAGCTGTTGCATTGCCTTAATATAAACTCTGCAATGTTTGCACAAATAAAAGTCTCTCGAAAAAACTTAGTCACATCGACTTCCGTCTTTATAACGAATAGCGAGAAGGGAAAGTGATGTGTGCCACAAAGCAGTCTGCACATTTATAGTTGCTTGGTATGACATGGTTAATGTCAAACTCCTCAAAGTTTCTTAGTGCCGGTGAAGAGATACAGACCTCCTTGGGCCATGACGGAGGAGTGATTCAGTTGTTAGTTGACATTAAATCACAAAAGTTATGAAAATATTTTATGAAGAGTGAAAATAGTGAAAATTTAGAGTTGGTTTAAAGCAAAATAAATAAAAAAAAACAACAACATGAGAGCAAAAAGGCACAAGGGAAGATAGTTAAGAGGTCATTGTTCACATTGCGGAGGATGAGGAATGCCCACCTGCCCCCACCCATCCTCACAACCTTTTACAGAAGCAACATAGAGCACGTTCTGACCAGCTATCTCACTGTGTGGTGTGGAGGCTACAGCACTGCAGAGTGGAAGAAGGTGAGAAGAGTGGTGAGAACAGCAGAGAGGATCATTGGAGCTCCTCTTCCCTCCATAAAAGACATTTCATCCCAGCGCTGCACGTCCCGAGTCCGTAACATCATCAGTGACCCTTCACAACCCCACCATGGACTGTTCCCCCAGCTGCCCTCTGGGAAGAAGCAGCATTCAATGCAGGTCCAGCAGATTCTGCAACAACTTTCTCCCCACTGCCATCAGACTGCTGAACTGTTGAAAACAACTCTAAATCATTTTCACAGACCCTGCATCACACTGACAGTGAACCAAAACACTGCATACTGGCACCATATATATTTAATGATCTAAACTTCCATGTTTTTTGGAGGTTTTTTTTCTCCCACATTGTTTACATTTGATCACTGCTGCAGAATATGAAATGTCATGAAAGTTGCAAAAACACATACACTTTGTGTATACAAAAAGACAATAAAAGTTGTCTAGGTCTATGTATAAAGAAAAATAATTTTTAAGAATGATTGGTTTTGGTCTTGCAAATGGTGGATCAGTTTAAAAGCAATTCCGACATGACAAACAAAACTAATTAGACTAAGGTTATCTTCATGTTGTTTAAAGAACATTAAAGGTGTAGTTCAGATTGTACAAGAGATTATGTTGCACCATAACAGGGGTCGAGATCTTTATAAAACTATGAAAGGATCTTTGTTTGGTATAAATGCAAGTTCGTTTGGCTCTGAGGCTAAATCTAATAATGAGACAAAAAAATAAAAAAAAAAATATTGGTGCAAAACATTCAACATTTATTTACAGTTTAAATAAATAGATTCTGTTTCAATAACCATTGATTTTGAATCTGATCATAGATAATTCAAGCTCTAGTCAAACTTCTTTTAAGATTATAAACTTTTTAAATGGTAGATGTCTACTAAGACTGCCTGTCAGCTTCATTCTCTGGGATTAACAAATACAGATTTATACAAAATATAGATGCTAACAGACTGCAGCTGGACATTAACAGCTTAAAAACCTTTGACAGAACCTAACCTCAGCATTTCTTAACTCTCCCCATGAACATAGCCTGAGAGAAAGCAGGAGAGCATTTTGGAGGAGTCTGTTAAAGCAGACTTGTAGCAGAGTGCAGCCTGCAGGGGGTTGATGAAAACGTTTAGCTGAGTCACTTGGATAACTGCATGGGTCAAGAAGCTGATTGGACACTGGGATGCTCTTTCATGGCCATACCTTTGTAATCTGTGTCGAATGCTCTTTCTTTAAACTTTAACCTTCAACCTCTGTTTCAAATGTACAATGCTCTATTTTAATGTTGAATATTGCTTTTTAGCAAAGCATTTACAAATCTGCTCTGTTTTTGTATCAATTCAATTATCTTAGACCTTGATGGTTTTTAAAGATGTGTATCAAGCAAACGTATAATGAAACAAACAAAAAAAACTTTAAAGAAATCAATAAGCTTCAATTATTTTTTTGGGAAAAGTCTGCACAGGAAATTATTATTTTTTTTTTTAAATAAAAATGAAATATTTTTAATAAAAATTGGCAGGGAATGGAAAGTCCAAGAGAGGAGCATGCTGGAGACAAGAACCAGGAATCCAGAGGATCAAACAAACAGGAACGGACGGTCAGATACAAGCACCTTAACATGTCTGAAAAACAAAAACCACCTGCCTAGGGGGGGCGGAGGGGGAACCAGGAAGGAGGGCACAGAAAAAAAAAAAGTTCAAAGCACACAAAGCAACTT
>NW_015150950.1:179620-183646 GCF_000732505.1 Cyprinodon variegatus
GGCCAGCGACAAAGGAGGGCCTCCGGAGGACGGCTGTGAGGCCGGAGACAAAGGAGGGCCTCCGGAGGACGGCTGTGAGGCCGGAGGAAGGCCTGTGGAGGATGGTGTCTCTGCTGCGACAAACTTTTTATGGAATCCGTCTCTGCTGCTGGGGCCTTGGAAGACACAGTCTCGCAAACTCTGAGGGACCTTGGAGGTGTGGGGCGCCTGCTGCTGGGTCTTGGCTCGGATTTTGGCCCACTACAGGACCCTGGCTCAGGTTCTGGGCCGGAGCCTGAGTAGCAACACAACGGAGGCAGGTCCGAGGAGCAGCTAAAGGACCCAGGGTGATTCCAGGAAGGTTCTCTTGTCCGGCTCGGTGGCACCATCGGGGCTTGAGGGGAACACCAGAGCAGAATTGGAGCATCAGGGATTCAGGAACCAGCCCTCAGAGCATGGAGACAGATGGGTGAGTAATCCAGAGCACAGCGAACTGAGAGAGACAGGAGACAAGTTAGAACCGGCAATCCAGAACATCAAACACAAACCAAGATCTGTCTACAGTCAGAGGCCTAGGCGTACCACAACAGTTTAACACTCTGGCCTCCTTCAGCTTCAGCTGGCCGTAATGCTCCTCTTAAGCTCAGCAGAGCAGCCTCAAAGGCTGCGGGGCCACGCCCACTTGTCAACAACAACCACCCATGGAAGAGAGTGAACAGAGCACAGAATCCTGACAAAAATAAACATTGAATCTTAAGAAGGAATTTTCTTAATCACTCAGTAAAATTTTGGAAACCCCATATTATTTCTCAGACCCTTAAAAGGTGTTCTCAGCCAAATGACCTTGATTACAAGACAGACTTAGGAACTGAAAATTCAGCAGGGCAGAAATATCATTTAAATTATTCAAAAATAAATTCACTAGATGACAGTAAACCAGCAAAACCCAATATTAGGACAATGAACAAGAAGACAGCAAAACCAAGACAGGATGCAACAAAAAAAAATCAAATGAGCAAAAACTACTTATCATGGGTACTAAAAAACTATGTCACTATATGTCAGGACAAAAACGTTAAAAAGTACAACACTCTTGATTTTTAAAACACAAAATGTGAAAACCAGTATGACTGACATTAGATTCAGAACAGCTAACAGCTGTACTGTAGTATTGAACAACTTAGAATTTCCCTTTGAATAACCTACTTGTGTACAAACATTAATAATTCACATAAACTGAGCCACATTTAAAAACACTTTGCAATCAGTGGCTTTGCTCTTTGGATAAGTTACCGCTCCAACACAGCAGATATAATGGTGGAATTACCTTCTGTGTAAAACACACTATGTTCCAATCCTTCCAGGACTCCAGATTCTATGTTTGATTCGGGTGAAATGAAGAGAGGGCTAAGAAAAGACAAGATACAGCAAAGCAAGAACAGAGGAGGGAGATGCAGGAGCATCAGGAAAATGCGACCGCTTCCGTCGAGAGCAGATCACAAGAGAATACATGTAGATCAGATTTTCTGATATAATTAGTGGATAATTCGTTAAAATTCAGTTTATCTATATAGTGCCAATTGACAACATGTCATCTAAAGACACACAAGAGAGACAACTCAATCAGATTATTCAGTAAGATTTGCAAATATCTAAGGAAAAACAGCTGATTGCATAAATTTCCTTTAAAAAGAAGTTAAAAAAATATCCACGCCCAGAAGAAGGAGGGGGTCACTCCAGAGGTTGGAAGTTGGGGGGGATTCTGCTGGGAGTTGAAAGGAAGTGGGCTGCCATTCGGCTGGCGTTTAACTGGGAAGGGCAAATTTGAATGGCAGCTGCTGTATAGTAGCCATGTATAGGAAATTGAATATTGAAACTGTTGAGTGGACAAGCTCTGAGCCAGTTTCATATCAAAAAGGTTGAACATGAGCACATACAGTTAGTCACAGTAAAGCTGACCACATATGTGTAGGAGAGGAAAAGTGCTAATAACTAAAAAAGAAGCCCAACTCTATCACCTATAATTGAAGATGTTGATGACAGAAGCCCATCAGATATTTCTCTCCATGATGGTGTCACAGCCAAACAGTAACAGAGCAGATGAAGATACTATGAAAAAAAGCAGAGAGAGCACAAAGTTAGGTGTGTGGCAAACAAATACCACAGAATTGGAGAATAGAATAATAAAATGAAGCTGGTAAATATTCTCAGTCATCCAGGTCATAGTCATTCCAAAAAAGTAAAAGGAAAAAAAAAACCATTCCAATGGACTTTCTTTGCAGAATAGAATAGAATGAAGTAGAATGATAAAAAGTGGTCCCTTTGTCTTCCAGCAGCCTAACCCTATAGCAGCACAACTACTGTATAGCAACAGCTCAGAACAACCTGAGCCTCTCCAATTATCGTAAAGGAAATTTTCAAGGCTAGCATTTTGTCTGCTTCGCAGCACAAAACTGGTAGTTGGTTAAATAAATAAGGAGCCTGATATCTAGAACATCTGCCTCCTATTATACTCTACCTTCAGAAATTCTAGGAACCAGTAGTACACCTGCAGATTGAGAGCAAAGTGGTCAGCTAGGGCCATAAGGAACAATCAGATCTCTGATGGAGCTTGGTTATTTTAGGCTTTATACATCAGAAGGAGGATGTTAGATTCTATTCTGGATTTAATAGGGAGCCAATTAAGAGAAGCTAAAATAGGGAAAACGTTAATACGAATTCCAGCTGCAGCCTTTTGGATCAGCTGAATTCTTTTAACTACAGATTGTGGAGTTCCTCATAGTAAAGAATTACAATATTCCTGCTTTGAAGAAACAAATACATGGACTAGCTTTTTAGTTTCACCCCTGAACAAGATATTTATCATTTCTGCAATATTCCAAAAATCAAAATGAATGACATTCTAGAACACTGTTTGACAAAGCCTCTGATCCAGAGACAAAAACTTCTGTTTTGTCTGCATTTGAAAAAAAAAAGTTTAGTCATCCAGGTTTTTGTCTTTAAGACATGCTATGTAAAAGTTTAGTTTCATCAGGATTAATAAAATAACTCAGATGAAACTAACTAGAAAACTAAAACAAAATAATGTAAGGCAACACACTGATCGATGTGAACATGTCTACAGTGGCTCATAATAACATTATGCATGTATAGAAAGCCAAACAGAAGTCATATTACCCTATCACAACCCCTGTCTATATTCTCTGCATGCTTTTGAACTATACATTGTTCTTATATACATTTTGATGATTCAGAACTCTGCTCCAGCTCACCTTTAAATTTACATCCTTCAGCGAAGCTAGTGATATTACTGTAGTAGTTCTGAGATATACCAGTTTAGGTGATACACCATGTAAAACACATCTTACTCCGTCTGTATTTTAAATGAGAGTTAAAGGAATTTAGGAAATTGTAATTAGCCAGAATTTTGTTTGTTTTTCAATAAAGGGTAATTTTTTTATTTTACATTTTTTTATGTATACCAGGTAAATTTATGTTGATTGTGCATCTTTCCAGGCCATTGTAAAAATGTATTTCATTGATGGAAATATTTTGCTTTTTGGTGCTTGATGATGAGACTCACGATAAACCAGCCAAAGGATTATAAACACAATTTTTTTCAGAACGCCTCAATATCAGCATTAATTAGAAAGAATGTTATTCTCATTATAAACACCTTATTACAAGAATGAGCTATTTTTTTTATTTAAATGATCTTTAGATAATCAATGGTGAAAACTACTTGCTAAGCTGAGAGTTTTTATCTAACGCCCTATTACAGGAAATGATCAATATCAGTAAATAACTTAGAAATCAGGGGATATTTCAAAAACATGCTTGACTAACTTTTTCATAATTTGCCGAATTTAAAACAAAAGAGCAGGTCATTATATTTAACAGACCTGTCTTTAATAAATTCTGCCTACATAAAAAAAAACAAATCAGATGTTTGTTTTCTCACACATTATTGTACTTAGAGATAAAACATAACAAAACTTAAGCTTTATATGTTACAAAATGAATAAGAACATAAGATGAATAAAATAA